>NC_090726.1:198533388-198538388 GCF_036898095.1 Palaemon carinicauda
TAGAGTGGATGACTCACTTAGCTAATGGAACTAAAGAAAATAGCATAATAAAAGTTTATTTTAACTGAAGAGGCTGAATTTGAATTCGGGTAGAAATGCAATGAATAAAAATGAGGTTCGTTAATAAAAAGTAAACTGGGATTTAGGAGAAATGAGCATGAAGGAATTGAAGAAAGGAATGAGGGAATAATGAATGAATAAAATAAATACATGGTTAATAAGCACAAAGAATGAAGGAAATTAAAGAAAAGAAGGAAGGAGTAGTAATGAATGAATAAAATAAATAAAGGGTTAACAAAGACATAGAATGAAGGAATTGAAGAAAGGAATGAGGAGTAATGAATGAATAAAAATAAATAAAGGTTGAATAAACACATAGAATGGAGGAATTAAAGAAAAGAAGGAAAGTAATAATGAATGAATAAAATAAAGAATTAACAAAGACATAGAATGAAGGAATCAAAGAAAGAATGGAATGAGGAGTAATGAATGAATAAAATAAATAAAGGGTTAACAAAGACACAGAATGGAAAAATTAAAGAAAAGAAGGAAGGAGGAGGAATGAATGAATAAAATAAATAAAGGGTTAACAAAGACATAGAATGAGAATTAAAGGAAAGAAGGAAAGAGTGAGTAATGAATGAATAAAATAAAGGATTAACAAAGACATAGAAAGAAGGAATTAAGAAAAGAAGGAAGGAGTAGTAATGAATGAATAAAATAAAGGTTTACTAAACACATAGAATGGAGGAATTAAAGGAAAGAAGGGAAAGAGTAATAATGAATGAATAAAATACAGGATTAACAAAAAACATAGAATGAAGGAATCAAAGAAAGGAAGGAATGAGGAATAATGAATGAATAAAATAAATAAAGGATTAACAAAGGACATAGACTGGAAGAATGATATAAAAGAAGGGGTAATTAATTAATAAAACGAATAAAGGTTTACTAATCAAAAAGAATGAAGGAATTAAAGAAAAGAAGGAATTAGTTGTAATGAATGAATAAAATTTAATAAACAGTTAATAAGCACAAAGAATGGAGGAATTATAAATAAAAGAAGGAAGGGGGGGATAATGAATGAATAAAATAAAGTGTTAATAAGCTCATAGAATGAAGGAATTATAGAAAGAGAGAAATAAGGAGTAATGAATGAATAAAATAAAGGGTTAATAAGAACTTAGAATGAAAGAATCAAAGAAAGAAAGGAATGAGGAGTAATGAATAAAAAAAAAAGGGTTAACAAAAACCTAAAATGGACGAATATAAGGTCGCCAAAGAACATGAGTATCATTAGGCAAGTGAAAATATTAAAGGAAAAGATTTGATAGATAATGTGGGACAGGAATATTGGTAGATCAAGTTGCAAGATAATCTGTACCAACCGTGTGTCACACGATCGTACATAATTCATTTTGTATATATTATGCTTGTATCTTCGCTCTTCCCTCGCACTAAAAAGAACCAGAATAAACATGTCTGCGTTTTTCCTCTATAACATTGTCTGTTTTTCGAACATGAAATTTCCTGTTGCCTTGAGGTTTTGTGTATAAAGGAGAGTGTTTCTATAATAATTACTCAGTTGCTTTCAACCTGCCTTTGAGTCACAACCTTCTCTCGGCCCGTCACCAAATCTGAGGAATAGACTTCTATGTGGGATGGAAGAGGTGAAATAATAAATATAATTCAGATAAATGATAATGGTAATATAGAAGAAACAAAAACCAATGATATGATGAATGAAAAACGGAATTAAGCTAAAAGCAGGGACAGAAGTAGAAAATAAGTATAAAAACCTAAGCTGTGGTCTTTCGATTAAGAAGAGACCTTTGGCGGTTATGGAAGGGTTAAGAAAGATAACTATAAACTGTGATAGGACGATGAAAAATAAAAGTGACTGACCAGGATGTGTAAGGTATGTGTGTGTGTATGAAAGACGACTCAATGCACATTTAAGAAAATCATGTTTATTTGAACTACAAGTTTCAGTTGCTAATATATATATATATATATATATATATATATATATATATATATATATATATATATATATATATATATATATATAATATAATATATATATATTAATATATATATACACATATATATAAATATATATTAATATATATATATATATATATATATATATATATATATATATATATATATATAAATTTATATATATATATATTTATATATTGTAGTCACTTGGACTGCTTAGTGACATGGAAAAGCTTTTGTAAAACACCCAAAGTGGATGGGATTACAAATAAGATACCGGATTATTATGGTAAATAATAAGATTTTAAGTGTCTGACCAGGGTGTGTAAGGTATGTGTGTGTGTATGAAAGACAACTCAATGCACATTTAAGAAAATCATGTGCATTTGAACTACAAGTTTCAGTTGGTGAAATATGAATTGAAGTGACAGCTATGTTCATATTTTTTTTCTATGGAGTCACTTCTCCAACTGTTAAGTGACTGAAAAAAAAATAAAGTTTGCGTAACTAAATTAGGGAATTAATTTAATTTTGTTAATTATTATGGAGGAAACTTTGATTAACAGAAAAATGGAAAATGCACTGCAACTGATTTTCTACAATTAATTCTTACATACTCCATCGACCAAGTCATGCTCAACTAATTAGGGAACTAAAAGTAGATAAACTTGCTGGTTGGACACAAGGTTGTTACAAAAAATATCATCATCATCATCATCTCCTCTTACGCCTATTGACGCAAAGGTCCTCGGTTAAATTTCACCAGTCGTCTCTATCTTGAGCTTTTAATTCAATACTTCTCCATCACAAGGAACTGGCTCCTCTATGGATTTTGTCAGTCAATGAAGAATGAATATATATATATATATATATATATATATATATATATATATATATACTATCATCGTCATCTCCTCCGATGCCTATTGACGCAAAGGGCCTCGGTTAGATTTCACCAGTCATCTCTAATTTGAGCTTTTAATTTAATACTTCTCCATTTATCATCTCCTACTTCACGCTTCATAGTCCTCAGCCATGTAGGCCTGGGTCTTCCAACTCTTCTAGTGCCTTAGGGACTAGAACTGTCTCAAAAACCACTCCATTCCCAGAGAGAGAGAGAGAGAGAGAGAGAGAGAGAGAGAGAGAGTAACGCCAGTATATTTATTGACAAGGTAAGTTATACCATAACAAGAGAGAGAGAAGAGAGAGAGAGAGAGAGAGAGAGAGAGAGAGAGAGAGAGAGAGAGATAATGATGTTAATTTTCTGGGCAACATCGTACGCAATTATACCACCATTTTGGCCCTTGTTTCAGAATATGATGGCTCAGTGACTTGACATAGGAGTCAGCAAATAATATTTTCTTTTCTATCTAATTCATATTCTACCTGGCTTTAATTATCCCCCCCCCCCCCATCATGAGGCTCAATACTACACAGTATTCTAGAAGTTTTATTCCAGCTGCTACCAAGTTGTGGAATGATCTTCCTAATCGGGTAGTTGAATCAGTAGAACTTCAAAAGTTCAAGGTAGGTGCAAATGTTTTTATGTTGACCAGGTTACATATGACATATCTGTTTTTGACGTTGTTAATAGTTTATATAGGACATATCTGTTTTGACGTTGTTACTGTTTTTTAGAATGATTTATTGTTAATTTATTCTCATTAATTATTCATTTCCTTATTTCCTTTCCTCACTGGGCTATATTTCCCTGATGGAGCCCTTGGGCATATAGCATCTAGCTTTCCCAACTAGGGTTGTACCTTGGCTAATAATAATAATAATTCCCCCCACGGTTATGAATCCTTTGAAAAAAGGACACGAGAGTTAATTGGAGTGTTTTTACCCCATTTTCAAATTGGTAAATTCTACCACGATTTTGTCATCGACGTCATTTCTGCATTTGGGAGAACTTGGGTCTATCTCTTCCTTCGAGGTCAAACACATCCACCCAACTTTCTCTCTTCTTATCTCCTTCCTTTTATGCCTTTTTTTATCTTTCCCTTTAACGTTTCAACTCGATAAGAGCGAGCATCCTGTTCCAGCATCCTTCAGACGAAACACAGAACTTCTCTCTTTCCTTTTCCGTTCCTCTAGTCTAGTTTTCGTCTCTCCATTCCTGTCCCAGTTCAGATATTTCCCATTGCTTCGCCCATTCCTTCATGCCATGTACCCCGGCATTGCTACCGCAACTGCATTCCAACAGTTATATGTATTATGATGTTATATACATTTATATGTGCAGTGAACGCAACCAAATAGTTCATGGTGCTACCGAGAGATGTCTCTGACGATTGAATGCTTTCAAATAGTTCATGGTGCTACCGAGAGATGTCTCTGACGATTGAATGCTTTCAAATAGTTCATGGTGCTACCGAGAGATGGCTCTGTCGATTGAATGCTTTCAAATAGTTCAGGGTGCTACCGAGAGATGTCTCTGTCGATTGAATGCTTTCAAATAGTTCAGGGTGCTACCGAGAGATGTCTCTGTCGATTGAATGCTTTCAAATAGTTCATGGTGCTACCGAGAGATGGCTCTGTCGATTGAATGCTTTCAAATAGTTCATGGTGCTACCGAAAGATGTCCTCTTGTCGATTGAATGCTTTCAAATAGTTCATGGTGCTACCGAGAGATGGCTCTGTCGATTGAACGCTTTCAAATAGTTCATGGTGCTACCGAGAGATGGCTCTGTCGATTGAATGCTTTCAAATAGTTCAGGGTGCTACCGAGAGATGTCTCTGTCGATTGAATGC
Source organism: Palaemon carinicauda (assembly GCF_036898095.1). Classification (NCBI taxonomy): domain Eukaryota; kingdom Metazoa; phylum Arthropoda; class Malacostraca; order Decapoda; family Palaemonidae; genus Palaemon; species Palaemon carinicauda. The sequence goes on from NC_090726.1 coordinate 198,538,147, forward strand.
TTTCAAATAGTTCAGGGAGTTACCGAGAGATGTCTCTGTCGATTGAATGCTTTCAAATAGTTCATGATGCTACAGAGAGATGTCTCTGTCGATTGAAAGGCTTTCAAATAGTTCAGGGTGCTACCGAGAGATGTCTCTGTCGATTGAATGCTTTCAAATAGTTCAGGGAGTTACCAAGAGATGTCTCTGTCGATTGAATGCTTTCAAATAGTTAATGATGCTACCGAGAGATGTCTCTGTCC
>NC_090726.1:198543388-198560794 GCF_036898095.1 Palaemon carinicauda
CAAATTCGAGAAATATAACGGTGTGTAAAACAATCTTTCCTAAATAATAAAGACCAAGTGTCTGACTATATATATATATATATATATATATATATATATATATATATAATATATATATATATATATATATATATATATATATACACTTTCTTTCATTCTAGTCACGCTCAGTGGCAAAATGCACAACTACTAGGTGTCTCCCCGTACCTCGGTGAGAGAGAGAGAGAGAGAGAGAGAGTAATCATACCCTGGTGAGAGGGGTTATATTTAGGAAAGGAGGACAGGGTTGGACAGGTTGAATGTGTGTGTGTGCATATCTATCTAAATACGTACCCGTCATTTCTGACGGGTGGCGTACACTAGTAAAATAATAACAATGAAAATTCCCGGTGAATTCTTTTTTGGAGGAACCCAAAAGTTGAAGTTACAAAACAAAAGAATCTCAAAAGTGACCCACTCGACGAATCTCAGATATGATGAATTCCTGAAGTGGCCCTTGAGGAGGGAAGAATTTAATATACCTCCTTCTGAGTGTTGGGGTCAACTAGACTAGAGAGGTTCCTCTTCTTCTTTTTCACTGAGTTGGAAGACGTCAGAAAGATGGCTTCCTCTAGCACGCAATAGATGGCGTTGGAGTGGGTTTCGTGATTAGATTTTTCGAGTGTGGAAATGAGAATGAGTTGTCAATGTTTTGCCCGGTTGCTAAAAAGATATTAATCGGTTTTTTTTTCATAATGTTTGAACCTTTAGTTTATAATAATGGAGCTTCATGAAACTTTTTAATATTGAAACATATGTAAACAATGTCAAATTTTGGTACCGGGATCACTCCTATATAATACAATGCAAGTGTTGGATATATATATATATATATATATTATATATATATATATATATATATATATATATATATATATATATAAACAGTGCTAGAGCAATATTCTTCATTAGGATACTATTGAAAGAATCTCCCCTATATAATAAGAGCAACGTGTCTGGCTATATATATATATTATATATATATATATTATATATATATATATATATATATACATATATATAATATATATATGTATGTATATACACATACACACACACACACACATATATATATATATATATATATATATAAATGTACTGTATATGTCTCTTTCCAGTCACGCTCAGCCCCCAGTGCCAGACGTATAGCTATCCATTCTCTCCCCATCCTCGGGTAGGTGGAGAGAGAGTAGTCATACCCTGATGAGATTCGGTACCCGGAGAGGAAAAGTGAGAGCGTGTGCATACATATCTATCTAAATATCTAGCCATCTTTTGACGGGTCGCATACACTAGTAATAACATAAATGACCTCAGGTCACCTTCGAAATTCATCAGGGCAAGCAACGGCTACTATACAGGCCCCGAGTGTCACCTGGATATACAGACCGAATGTAACTTTAAACGAACCGAGAAGAGAACAGGTTTCATACGTTACCTTTAAAACTACGATTATGGTAATTGTTATGGCTAAAGGCCACGGACCCCAGAATTACACTGGATGCGTAATGCAATCTTTAACCCAAGTGTAATTATCATCCTACATTAGAGAATTTATAAACAAATTACATTTTTAATAAAACCATATTACAATAATACTGTTCTTCATGAATATCTAAGCTCTAAGGTGAACATGGCAGGGTTGTGGTGGCAGATGTGGTAACGTCCCTGACTGGTGATTGCCATACTGGGGTTCGAGTCCCGCTAAAACTCATTAGTTCCTTTGATCGCTGCAACTTTACCAACCTTTTTCAGCTGAGGATAGGGGGTTCTGGGGAGCCTAAAGGTCTATCGGCTGAATCATCAGCAGCCATTGCCTGGCCCTCCTTAGTCTTAGCTTGGATGGAGAGGGGCTTGGGCGCTGATCATATGTGTATAGGGTCAGTCTTTAGGGCATTGTCCTGCTTGATAGGGCAATGTCACTGCCCCTTGCCTCTGCCATTGCCTGGCCCTCCTTGATCCAAGCTTGGGCGCTGATCATATGTATATGTGGTCAGTCTCTATGGCATTGTCCTGCTTGAAAGGGCAATGCCACTGCCCCTTGTCTCTTCCATTCATGAGCGGCCTTCAAACCTTTAATGGAAGCATATTTCTGAAGCTCTAGAACTTATCAGTATTGAAAAAGTAAAAGATTTGAATTTTATAAGTTACTATGATCAATTATTTACATTTTCCATACTCTTTAAAGGTTGCTCATGAATGGCAGAGGCAAGGGACAATGCCCTAGAGACTAACTATGCCCCCTCTCCACCCAAGCTAGGACCAGGGAGGGCCAGGCAATGGTTGCTGATGACTCAGCAGGTAGACCTATAAACTCTCTAGCTCACAAGGATGGTGACGTTGCAGACACTACAAAAAACTATCGAGCTTGAGCATAACTCGAACCCCAGTCCAGTAGATCTCCAGGCAGGGACGTTTCCAATAGGCTACCGCAACCCATAACCTTAACCATAACCTTAAGTTTCCTTTCTTAAGGTTATTATGACGCAGAACTACCTTCGTCATACGTCAGCTGGCTGATAAGCTATTATTATTATTATTATTATTATTTGCTAAGCTACAACCCTAGTTGGAAAAGCAGGATGCTATAAGTAAAGGGGCTCCAACAGGGAAAATAGCTCAGTGAGGAAAGGTTACGAAAAAAATGAAATATTTCAAGAAGAGTAACAATACTAAAATAAATATCTCCTATATAAACTATAAAAACTTTAACAAAACAAGAGGAGGAGACTCAAGATAGAATAGTGTGCCCGAGTGCACCCTCAAGCAAGTATGTTTTTTTCACTTAAGGTGGTATAGCTCACAGTATAGTAGTAATGAGTTCGTAAGTTAAAAACTTACTCATGTTTATTTCTTATGGTAAGCAGCTCTTCTAGGAGGACACCACAAAATCAGACCATTCTTCTTTAGTCTTGGGTAGTGCCATAGCCTCTGCACCATGGTCTTCCAATGTGTTGGGTTAGAGTTCTCTTGCTTGAGGGTACACTCAGACACGCTATTCTATCTGTTTCCTTATTTCCTCACTAGGATACTTTCCCTGTTGGAGCCCTAGGGCTTATAGCCTCCTGCTTTTCCAATTAGGGTTGTAGCTTATCTAATAATAATAATAATAATAATAATAATAATAATAATAATAATAATAATAATTATGGGAGTCTAGCAATTCAGGGTTTCTTGATGTAAGATTGACAATTTCAATTTGACCATCATATTTAAGATCTGTGATATTCTCTCCCTGTATGAGACGCAGTTCCAGTAGGCCCTGCTGCTCCCCCGGGTCGCCTTGGTGACCAAGGAGGTAGCAGCAGTAGGGGATTCAGCATATGAAGCTTCACTTGTGGTGGATAACGGGGGAGGGTGGGATGTGGCACCCTATAGTCCATTTCTTTTAGCGAGGCATATTTGCACCGACTCGCAACGGTGCCCTGTTAGCTCGGAAAAATTTCCTGATCGCTGATTGGTTAGCATTGTCTTGTCCAACCAATCAGCGACCAGGAAACTTTTCCGAGCTAAAAGGGCACCGCTGCGAGTCGGTGCAAATATGCCTCGCTAAAAGAAATGGACTATAGTAGTACCAGCCGAACTCAGCTGAATCCCTCGTCATGCTGGGAGGAGCGAAGAGAGGAGGGGTTCCCTTTTGTTCCTTGGTTTGATGTCGGGTAACCCCAAAAATTGGGGTATGTGCCTTAGTAAATAGGTAATTTCCGGTCAATCTTTCCTAACAGAACCTTTCTTCCTTATAATAGTTCACCTGTGATATCACATATTATTTCTTCCCTTAACAGTTTCATCTTATCCATTAGTGGTTAAACCCAACATTTTTCCCGTCATCCTTATCACGTCATCTTCGGGTTTTGATTGAAATAGGGAAGAAATTGGGGAGCGTAGGTGCCATGGGGATAAATTTCTTTAGAAAATAGCAAAATGACAGAATGTCAAAAATAGCAGTGACAAAAATGTCAAAATAGCAGAACGAGAGGGATGTCAAAATATAAAAATGACAGAAATATCAAAGATATCAAATTGACAGAATGTAAAAATAGCAAAATGACAGAATTTAAAAAATACCAAAATGACAGAAATGTCAAAAATAGCAATTTAACACAATGTAAAAAAATATCAAAATGATAGAAATGTCAAAAATAGCAAAATTACAGAAATAACAAATATATCGAAATAACAGAATGTAAAAAAAAATAGCAAAATGACAGAGTAAAAAATATCGAAATAACAGAAATGTCAAAATAAGAGCAATGTCAAGAATAGCAAAATGACAGAAATGTCAATAATAGAAAAATGACAGAATATTTGAAAATAGAACAAAACATAAACCCCCATTTTCACGTGTTTATTGTAAGCACCCCTACGTTTAAAGAGGAAAAAAAATCCTAACATTAAAGCGACTACATTTAAGTCCCCTGGGGAAGTCAATTTCCTTATATAGGATTTTAAATTATCTTATATAAGTTTCCTACGCCCAATCTAATGGTAGTGACAGCTTGAAAATAGGACATGCTATGCCTTGAAATCCTGATAAACGTCTTGAGTACATATATCAAATCATATAAAGTTTATGTGGTTTCATGTAATATCCATTTACGAAGAACGGAGATTCATTTCAATAGGTTTTAAACCAATCATGAGAGAGAGAGAGAGAGAGAGAGAGAGAGAGAGAGAGAGAGAGAGAGAGAGAGAGAGAGACTTGCACAAATGTAGGCTGATTTGAGAGAGAGAGAGAGAGAGAGACTTGCACAAATGTAGGCTGATTTGAGAGAGAGAGAGAGAGAGAGAGAGAGAGAGAGAGAGAGAGAGAGAGACTTGCACAAATGTAGGCTGAATTGAGAGAGAGAGAGAGAGAGAGAGAGAGGAGAGAGAGAGAGAGAGAGAGAGAGAGACTTGCACAAATCTAGGCTGATTTGAGAGAGAGCCTTACCTTATTGCCTTATTTTTTGTTTGGGTTCCCCCAGGTCCCTCAGTGTGAGGCACCTCGTATATCCACCAGGGAGTTGCTAATACATCTTCCGGTGTATTTTGCATCTTCCAGTCTTGGATGGTCTGGGATGCATCTTAGGTATTTATCGAGCTGATTTTTAAACGCATCTACGCTCACTCCTGATATGTTTCTTAGATGAGCTGGCAGCACATTAAATAGTCGCTGCATTATCGATGCTGGTGCGTAGTGGATTAATGTCCTGTGCGCCTTTCTCAGTGTACCTGGAATGCTTTTTGGTACTATTAATCTACCTCGGCTTGCTCTTTCTGATACTTTAAGCTCCATGATGTTTTCAGCAATTCCTTCTATTTGCTTCCATGCTTGTATTATCATGTAGCGTTCTCTTCTCCTTTCTAGACTGTATAGTTTTAAAAATTGCAGTCTTTCCCAGTAATCAAGGTCCTTAACTTCTTCTATTCTAGCAGTATAGGACCTTTGTACACTCTATTTGCGCAATATCCTTTTGGTAGTGTGGGTACCATATCACATTGCAGTACTCGAGTGTACTACGCACATAAGTTTTGTAAAGCATAATCATGTGTTCAGCTTTTCTTGTTTTAAAGTGTCTGAATAACATTCCCATTTTTGCTTTACATTTAGCCAACAGTGTTGCTATTTGGTCGTTGCATAACATATTCCTATTTAAAATTACACCAAGGTCTTTAATTGCTTCCTTGTTTGTGATTGTCTCATTATTAGGTCCCTTGTATGCATACACCATTCCTTCTCTGTTTCCATAATTTATTGATTCGAATTTATCGGAGTTAAATACCATCCTATTTATCTCCGCCCATTCATATATTTTGTTTAGATCTCTTTGTAGTGAGTTCCTATCTTCATCACAAGTAATTTCTCTACTTATTCTTGTGTCATCGGCGAAACTTCTCACTACGGAGTTTTCAACATCACAGTCTATGTCTGAGATCATAATAACAAATAGCAGTGCAGCTAATACCGTACCTTGGGGCACACCAGATATTACCTGGGCTTCATCTGATTTCTCGTCATTTGCAACCACTATCTGTTTTCTGTTTTGCAGGAATTCTTTTACCCATTTTCCTATCTTTCCCACAATATTATGCTTTCTCATTTTTTTCTCCAATATGTTATGGTCTACCTTGTCAAAGGCTTTTGCAAAATCTAGATAGATCACATCTGTGTCTTTTTCATTTATCATATTATTGTATATGTTTTCATAGTGAGCTATCAGTTGGGTCTGTGTACTTTTTCCAGGTACGAAACCGTGTTGACCCATATTAAACAAATTATTTTTGACCAAATGGTTCATTATTTTCTTTTTTATTACCCTCTCATACACTTTCATAATATGTGATGTTAGACTAACAGGTCTATAATTGCTTGCCTCTAGTCTTGATCCACTTTTGAAGATAGGGGTTATATAAGCTAATTTATGTTTAACATATATCTCGCTCATATCTATACTCTGTCTTAGCAGTATTGCAAGTGGCTTCGCGATAGTGTTTGCAGTTTTTTTTAACAAAATCGCTGGAACTCCATCTGGTCCGGCTGCCGATCCATTTTTAATTTCGTTTATAGCCGTGACAATATCTGCTTCATTAATATCTATATCCGTTAGATATTCAACATTTTCTTCTCTCATTTCTGTTTCATTATTCTCATTCGCAATTCTTGGCGTGAACTCACTCTTATATTTTTCTGCTAATATGTTGCATATTTCCTTTTTTTCATTCGTTAGCCGTCCTTCAATTCTTAGAGGGCCTATTTCTATTCTCCTTTTATTCATCTTTTTTGCATAGGAGTAAAGTACTTTGGGGTTTCTTTTTATATTTTGAAGTGTCCCTTTCTTCTAAGTCCCTTTTTTCATTTTCTTTCGACTGTATAATCTTTTGTTCTGCATTTTCTATCTTACATTTTATTTCCCTCATTTTCCACACATTTTTTTCTTTTGCAAGATTTTTCTTCCACTTTTTAATTTTCTGAAATAAGATCCTTCTGTCTCTTGGTATGCACGTCTTTTGTTTATTGTTTTTTTTCGGTACATATTTTTCAACAATTTTCTCCAGTATTTTGTACAGTATATCCGTATTTACCTGTATATTATCACTTATAAATACATTTTTCCATTCTTTATTCAGTTCTTCATTTACTTCTGACCATTTTATATTCTTACTGTAAAAGTTATATTTTCCATATCCTTCCCAAAGTTTTGTGCTTTTATTAATTCTGTGATCACTTGCTTTGGAATGAACTATCAATTCTATGACATTGTGGTCTGAAATTCCCGTGTTATACACTATTATTTCTTTAACATAATTCACCTCATTCACAAATACTAGATCTAGGACATTTTCCTTTCTTGTTGGAATGTGGTTTATTTGTTGCATATTATGTTCTAATAGCATATCTTGAAGCTTTTCAAATTGCCTCTTATCTTCTGCGCTACTATTACTATCTTTTTTATATGTATACATACAACCACTTTCTTCTATCCGTTCTTTCCAATCCACGAAAGGAAAGTTAAAATCTCCGGATAGGAGTATATTCCAGTCTTTATGGTTTCTACATATATCATCTATTTTTTCTATTATTATGTCAAACTCCTTAGTGTTTGGGGGTCTGTAAACTACAATATTCATTAGTTTTTTCAAATTCAAATTCTACCGCAATCAATTCACATTCTGTGTTGCTGTATTTTTCACATACTTTTCCTTGATTTATGTCTCTTCCATATATTGCGGTTCCCCCTTGATTCCTATTTTTTCTGTCTGATCTATAAGTTTGGAAACCCTTTATCTGGTCATCACTGCCAGTCTCTTGGGAATACCATGTTTCACTTATATTTAATATATCTATTTTTTCAATTTGGGTTAGTTCTTCTAAGAACTCTATTTTCCTTTTAGAGTTACTCGTGACTAAACCCTGTGCATTCATTACTATTATGGTTTGTGTTTCATCCCCATTATTTAATATTGGTAATAATATGGATTCTCCCATGCTTCCTTCCTGTTCTGATATGATGTTCTTTTCTTCATTTCCCGGAATTCTGCCATTAAAAAATCCAACTTTTCTATTATATTTGCTCTTTCGCCTTCATATTTATTTGTGTGTGAATACCTGCAACTGTCCCCATATCTGCACCAACCCCTGGCATTATAGATGCATTCTTTGTAGTTGGGCTCTAAATGTGCCGGTTTGGGTTGAAAGGCCTCATATCTTGGGGCTCTTGGTTCAAATCGCGGTATATACACGGCCTGCTTTTTTGTTTCTTTTTTTGTTTCTTTTTTGCTTTCATTTTTCTTTTCAGTTTGCTGAGTTTTCTTATTCATGGTTGCAGGATGCATATATCGACATTTTTTGTTGTAAATGCATCAAATGTAGGCTGATTTGAGAGTGAGAGAGAGAGAGAGAGAGAGAGAGAGAGAGAGACTTGCACAAATGTAGGCTGATTTGAGAGAGAGAGAGAGAGAGAGAGAGAGAGAGAGAGAGACTTGCACAAATGTAGGCTGATTTGAGAGAGAGAGAGAGAGAGAGAGAGAGAGAGAGACTTGCACAAATGTAGGCTGATTTGAGAGAGAGAGAGAGAGAGAGAGACTTGCACAAATGTAGGCTGATTTGAGAGAGAGAGAGAGAGAGAGAGAGAGAGAGAGAGAGACTTGCACAAATGTAGGCTGATTTGAGAGAGAGAGAGAGAGAGAGAGAGAGAGAGACTTGCACAAATGTAGGCTGATTTGAGAGAGAGAGAGAGAGAGAGAGAGAGAGAATGTGTGCTTGTACAAATATATGCTATTTTGACTGGAGAGAGAGAGAGAGAGAGAGAGAGGAGAGAGAGAGAGAGAGAGAGAGAGAAGCTTATCCACAAGTGAGAATGTAAACAGGAAATAGGCGAGGATTAAACTTTGATAAACAAATGACACAAAAATAAAGTAATTTCAAATGAATCTCATAAAGAATGACCACAGCATAGTTGTGAAATTCAATACTGAGGAGAGGGAGCCACTTCAACTCATGCTAATTGCATACACACTCGAGCCCAGAGTATTATAAATTAATTTCTCAATACTCGATGCAGGAATTTACATCAGCTGCCCAAATGAATTTGCTGCAATGGTCTGGCAATACGTATTTCTAGTATATTATGCAATCTGCAAATTAGCAATATATCAAATATACTGTACATTACTGATTTAATTCCTTTTCTCTCAAGAGGTTAACTACTGCACTGTAATTGTTCAGTGGCCACTCTCCTCTTAGTAAGGGTAGAAGAGACTCTTTAGCTATGGTAAGCAACTCTTCTAGGAGGACACTCCAAAATCAAACCATTGTTCTCTAGGCTTGGGTAGTGCCATAGCCTCTGTACCATGGTCTTCCACTGTCTTGAGGTAGAGCTCTCTTGCTTGAGGGTGCACTCGGGCACTATTCTATCTTATTTCTCTTCCTCTTGTTTTGTAAATAACAACAACAACAACAACAACAACAACAACAACAACAATAATAATAATAATAATAATAATAATAATAATAACCACTTTTGGCCCCCTCATTGTGTGAGAGATTATAAATCCTAGCTTGGGTGGAGGTCATGGGCGCTGATCATATGTCTATATGGTTAGTCTCTACGACATTGTCACTGTCCCTTGCCTCTGCCATTAATGAGCGGCCTTTAAACCATCTATGTGGTGCAAAAGAATTACAAGAATGAGAAATATGAAAACTTTAGAAATAGCAAAAACGTTAGTGTTAGATGATACGATGCATAAGAAAGACTTTAAATGGTTTGGGCACGCGAAGAGAATGAAGGACAATGGCAAAAACCTTATTGTTAGATGATACGATGCATAAGAAAGTTTTTAAACGGTTTGGTCACGTGGAGAGAATGAAATACAATGGCAAAGACATTATTGTTAGGTGATACGATGCATAAGAAAGTATTTACATGGTTTGGGCACGTGGAGAGAATGAAAGACAACGGCAAAAACGTTTTGTTAGATAATACGATGCATAATTAAGTTTTTAAATGGTTTGGTCACGTGGAAAGAATGAAGGACAATGGCAAAATCGTTAGTGTTGGATGATACGATGCATAAGAAAGATTTTAAATGGTTTAGGCACGCGGAGAGAATGAAGGGACAATGGCAAAAACCTTATTGTTAGATGATATGATCCGTAAGAAAGTTTTCAAATGGTTTGGTCCCGTGGAGAGAATGAAGGACAATGGCAAACACGTTAGTGTTAGATGATACGATGCAAAAGAAAGTTTTTAAATGATTTGGTCAAGTAGAGAGAATGAAGGACAGCAGCAAAAACGTTAGTGTTAGATGATTCGATGCATAATAAAGTTTTAAATGGTTTGGTCACGTGGAGAGAATGAAGGATAATGGAAAAACGTTAGTGTTAGATGATACAATGCATAGGAAAGTTTTTAAATAGTTTGGTCACGTGAAGAGAATGAAGGACAATGGCAAAAACGTTAGTGTTAGATGATTCGATGCATAAGAAAGTTTTTAAATGGTTTGGTCCCGTGGAGAGAATGAAGGATAAGAGTTTGGAAAAATTAAACAAAATTTGGTGGAGATTGACACATGGCGCGCGTTGAATGTCCTTAACACCAAGGCAGCGAGAAAGATGCCATAGTACTTATGAACGGTGCAATAGATCTAAGTGGTTTGACGAGCTGTTAATAAGCTTTCTTATTAACAAGTTTCTCTAACGTTTGAAAAAGTTTCTCTACAAGAGTACTCCGAGGTTAGAAAGACAGTCTAAGGGCAAACGATATATAATATCTAAAACTGTAAATCAAGGCTTACTCGAAACAAGGAGGGCAGTTGGAACTCTTCAAATATGTTGTATGGAAACGTTCGGTGATAAAACATTACGACATATGAAAACGTTTCTGTAGTAGGACTTCTTTATGAGAGAAAGTTTAGGTAATGGGCGGTAAAATAAATAGCACGCAAAATTGATGTTGACACATACTGTTTTTAGAGCAAATAGTAAGTAATGAGTGGGGAATAGTCAAATACTGTTTGCGATGAAAAATGGGGTAAAAAGAGATATCTGAAGAATAGGGATCGAAGGAACTAAGAAGTTTAAGCGGGACTCGAACCCTAGTCTGGCGATCACCAGTCAGGGACATTACTACATAGACCACAACAACCTTTTGATGGTATCTCCTTCTCTCTCTGCACTAGAGCTGCGAGCCGCAAGGTACAGTTGGACGCAAGAATTCCTGGCATACCTCACTCTGATGAAATGCACACCGTAGCCAAATAGATAGTGCAGAGACACGAGAGAGGTGGTGGGCGTGGCTACACACAAGAAATCACCACCCAGCAAGGGTGTGAGAGGGTGCAATTATTCAGAGCCAGGATATCTTGTATCCAACTGTACATAATTTGTGGTTTAAGAACACACGAAACTATTTTTCCATTTCCATTCAGAGACTCGAACGCGGTGCGTTAGCTGCACCAAATAGGCGTCAGTACAGAGAGCCCTATTGCCTTATTCTATGTTTGGGTTCCCCCAGGTCCCTCATTGTGAGGCACCTCGTATATCCACCACAGAGTTGCTTATGCATCTTCCGGTGTATTTTGCATCTTCCAGTCTTGGATGGTCTGAGAGAGAGAGAGAGAGAGAGAGAGAGAGAGAGAGAGACAGAGAGACAGAGAGAGAGAGAGAGAGAGAGAGAGAGAGAGAGAGAATTCTGGAAAAAAAATATTAGAGAAAATTCATAGGCTGATATTAGGTATACCAATAATTCAGGGATCAATAGCAGAGAGAGAGAGAGAGAGAGAGAGAGAGAGAGAGAGAATTATGGAAAAAAATATTGAGAAAATTCATAGGCTGATATTAGATATACCAATAATTCTGGGATCAATAGGAGAGAGAGAGAGAGAGAGAGAGAGAGAGAGAGACTGGAAAAAAATATTGAGAAAATTCATGGGCTGATAATAGATATACCAATAATTTGGGGATCAATAGCAGAGAGAGAGAGAGAGAGAGAGAGAGAGATGTCATCTGCCTGTTTTTAGTTCTTATAACGATGCTTAAACTGTCTTTAAAGGGATAATGCTATTCTCATTTCAATTCAATTGAGCTAATTGGTCCCTGTCAAGGAGAGAGAGAGAGAGAGAGAGAGAGAGAGAGAGAGAGAGAGAGAGCGTTAAATTCAATAGATCTCATCGACCCCATAAAGATATATTGGAAGATATCAAAGATTAGAGCTGGCTATGGAGATTAGAGTTGACCTTTGAAGAAGGGCCAAGATATGGTGGGAAGGAAAAGTCTGCCTTTTTGGAGAATATAAAAAAAACAGTTTCACGAATTTCATAAAAAGTATATTAGATAGAATCTATCCTATAGGAAATATTATTATTATTATTATTATTATTATTATTATTATTATTATTATTATTATTATTAGGGAATATAATCATATATTATTATTATTATTATTATCATTATTATTATCACATGCTAAGCTAAAACCCTAATAGGAAAAGCAGGATTCTATAAGCCCAGGGGCTCCAACACGGAATACAGCCCAGCAAGGAAAAGAAATAAGGTACTTCCAGAGAAGCAATTAACAATTACAATAAAATATTCTAAGAACAGTAACATAAAAATAAATCTTCCATATATAAACTATAAAATCTTTAAAAAAACAAGAGGAAGAGAAATAAGATAAAATAATGTGCCCGAGTGTACTCTCAAGCAAGAGAACTTTAACCCAAGACAGTGAAAGACCATGGTACAGAGGCTATGGCACTACCCAAGACTAGACAACAATGGTTTGATATTATTATTATATATTATTATATTTATTATTATTATTATTATTATTATCACTTGCTAAGCTACAAACCTAGTTGGAAAAGTATGATGCTATAAGCCCAAGGGGCTCCAACAAGGAAAATAGCCCAGGGAGGAAAGGAAACAAGGAAAATTATATATTTTAAGAACAGTAACAATATTAAAATAAATACTTCCTATATAAACTATTGAATCTTGAACAAGAAGAGAAATAAGATAGAACAGTGTGACCGAGTGTAACCTCAAGCAAAAGAACTCGAACCCAAGACAGTGTAAGACCATGGTACAGAGGCTATGGAGCACACGCACACACACACACACTTGTGTTTGTCCTTCACACAGAATCTAGCGAAGGAAACTAAGAAAAAAAGTATGGATATTGACAAGCCAATTCGTCTTCTGGAACAAATGAAAAGTCATCATATATAACAACTATGAGATTTTAGTAAAACATCCTTTTTATTAATAATCATTTTTCAATTCCATAAGCTAATTTCTAATTCATTGTGTATCCCTAAACCAAGAAAATAAAAATACGAACAAAAATCAGAATAAAGTGAATGAATAGACAGACTGGCAAAACCAATCATATTCTTCGAACTTTCCACCAATCAGGGAAGAGATGAATATGTATAAATATATCGACATGCAAGAACAGTCTTATATTGAACCACAGGAAAACTGCTGACGCATACAGATTTGAGGTTTTCGGTCAACCATAAAATGAGAGAGAGAGAGAGAGAGAGAGAGAGAGAGAGAGAGAGAGAGTAATATTGCCGTATCAATCAGCACAATGCCCTAGAGACTGACCATATATACGTATGATCAGCCCCAAAGACCCTTTTCCATCCAAGCTGGGACCAAGGAGGGCCAGGTAATGGCTGCTGATGACTCAGCAGATAGACCTATAGGCTCCCACAAACCTCCCATCCTTAGCTCATAAGGATGGTGAGGTTCAGCGACCAAAGGAACTATCGAGTTTGAGCGGGACTCGAACCCTAGTCTGGCGATCACCAGTCAGGGACGTTAACACATCATCATCATCATCATCTCCTCCTACGCCTATTGATGCAAAGGGCCTCGGCTAGATTCCGCCAGTCGTCTCTATCTTGAGCTTTTAATTCAATACTTCTCCTTTCATCATCTCCTACTTCGCACTTCATAGTCCTCAGCCATGTAGGCCTGGGTCTTCCAATTCTTCTAGGGCGTTGTTGAGCCCAGATGAACGTTTGTTGAACTAATCTCTTTTGGGGAGTGCGAAGAGCATGCCCAAACCATCTCCATCTACCCCTCATCATGATCTCATCCACATATGACACTCGAGTAATCTCTGTAATAGTTTCATTTCTATTCCTTTCCTTCCATTTAACTCCCAATATCCTTTTGAGGGCTTTGTTCTCAAATCTACTAAATCTATTGGAGATTGTTTCATTGTCATACCACGACTCGTGTCCATTCAGTAACACCGATCTCACTAAACTGATATCTAGTCTGATTTTTATATGTAATTTCAGGCAATTTGATTTCCAAATTTTACTTAACCTAGCCACTGTCTGATTTGCTTTTTTCAATCTATCACTAAAGTCTAATTTTAAAGACCCTGTAATTGGAGATCATACTTCCTAAATACTTAAATGATTCCACCTAATTAATCCTTTCTCTTTCCAGTGATATTTCATCTTCCATTGTATACTCCGTTCTCATCATCTCTGTCTTTCTTCTATTCATCTTCATTCCAACCTCGTGTGATATTTCATGCATTCTGGTAAGCAAGCGTTACAAATCCTGTGGTGTTCTGCTAACAAGTACAGCATCATCAGTATACTCAAGGTATGCTAAATTCCTATCACCAATACAGTCCAATCCTTCTCCACCATCTCCAACTGTTCTACTCATTAGAAAATCCACGAGGAGGATAAACATAGGTGAAAATACATTCCCTTGGAGTACTCCGCTGTTCACAGGAAATTCATTTGATAAGACTCCATTACCATTAACTTTGCTATGCTCATGAACAGATTTAATCAAATTTACATATTCAAGAGGAATTCCATAATAACACAAGACTCCACAAAATTAGTCAGTGCACACTATCAAAGGCTTTTTCATAGTCCACAAAGGCCGTCAAAAATGGATTTCTATATTCTACGCATTGCTGTACAACACAGGCCACCACAACCTTAATTGAGATACGTCAGCATTCATAGATTTTTAGAACATTCTGCTTCCCTTTGTGATATGTAGAGATAAAAAGAAGAAGTGTAAATATAAGAAACATTTACTTCTGATTAAAAAATATATTTTGGACTTATAAAAGATCCTATGTAACTTAATGGGACCAAAACTATGAATTCCTCGAAACATATAAATTTTCCTTAAAACACCAACAATAAGTTTTGTACGATAGTTTTCCCCTAAGGTAAAGAATGGCGCGCTCTCTCTCTCTCTCTCTCTCTCTCTCTCTACGTTTTTATCTTTCCCTTATCTCGGTTCCTTAAACTATCTCTCTCTCTCTCTCTCTCTCTCTCTCTCTCTACGTTTTCATCTTTGCCTTTTCTCGGTTCCTTAAAGACTCTCTCTCTCTCTCTCTCTCTCTCTCTCTCCGTTTTCATCTTTCCCTTCTCTCGGTTCCTTAAAGACTCTCTCTCTCTCTCTCTCTCTCTCTCTCTCTCCGTTTTCATCTTTCCCTTCTCTCGGTTCCTTAAAGACTCTCTCTCTCTCTCTCTCTCTCTCTCTCTCTCTCAGTTTTGACTTTTCATTCTCTCAGTTCCTTAAAGACCCTCTCTCTCTCTCTCTCTCTCTCTCTCTCGTATAGACGCCAAATGGAGTCTTGGCACAAAGCCAGGTACTCGGCGCCAAAAGAGGTAACGAAAAAGATCAGTAGAGAAGAAGATGTCAAAACGGTCAGTCATCATCCATACGTCAAAGTCTTCTTTAAAACACACACACGCACACACATACACACACACACAGACACACACACACACATACACACACATATATATATATCCCTTACTAAATGATATATCGAACAAATGTGGATGAGATCATGATGAGGGGTAGATGGAGATGGCTTTGGCATGCTCTTCACACTCCCCAAGAGAGATTAGTTCACCAAACGTTCAGTTGGGCTCCACAGGGCACTAGAAGAGTTGGAAGACCCAGACTTACATGGCTGAGGACTATGAAGCGTGAAGTAGAGGAGATGATGAGTGGAGAAGTATTGATTTAAAAGCTCAAGATAGAGACGACTGGCGAAATCTAACCAAGGCCCTTTGCGTCAATGGGCATAGGAGGAGATGATGATGTGAATGATGATGATGATGATATATCCCTTACGGAGTGGGGATACCTTAACGTGGTGAAAGGGTTTCCGTATCGCCATACTAAAGAAAGCTGTACTAGTCAGGGCCACCCATACTAGGTTGGTTTGCTGTGATCAGACGAATATTTCCCACTACCATCAATCTGCACTGGCCAGCGTGGTGACGACAATTGGCCGAACCTAGGAAATCAATTGACATGTCTGAGGCCTTTGTCCTGCAGTGGACTAGAAACAGCTGCATTAGTTCTCTTGCTTTAGTGTACACTCAGGCACGCTGTTCTATCTTATTTCTCTTCCTCTTGTTTGTTTTAAAGTTTTTAGTTTATATATAAAAGATAAAATTCAATGTTGCTACTGTTCTTAAAATATTTTATATTGATTATTCATTAATTCTCTCTTAGCTTATTTATTTCCTTATTTCCTTTTCTCACTGGGCTATTTTTCCCTGTTGGAGCCCTTGGGCTTATAGCATCCTTCTTTTCAAACTAGGGTAGTAGCTTAGCTAGTAATAATAATAATAATAATAATAAAGGGGCACTCAGTAGAGCGCGAACATCCTCCACGGCAGCTTATTTCTCGACCTTGACCTTGACCTTTGACCTAGGACTTTAAAAATTGAATCACTTACACGTCTCAGAAATATAATCAATAACAATTAATCCCTGAAAGTTTCACTACTCTATGAGTAAAATGGTGACCTCCGCCACGGCAGCTTATTTCTAGATCTTGACCTTTTACATAGGACTTTCAAAATTGAATCACTTCCACGTCTCAGCAATACAATTAATTACTGAAAGTTTCACTAATCTATGAGTAAAATTGTGACCTCCGCCATGTCAGCTTATTTCTCGACCTTGATCTTTGACCTAGGAAACTAAAAACTGAATCACTTCCACGTCTCAAATATAATTAATAACAATTAATCCATTAAAGCTTCACTACTCTAGGAGCAAAATTGTGTCCAGGAAGTAGTTCATACAAACAAACAGACAAACGGGTAAACAGGGGCGAAAACTTAACCTACTACTTATGACCCCAGTGAAAGAGATAATAAAATTATAACCTGCAAACTTAATATATAAATAAATACATTGATAAACAAAGTCTGCAGAGATGAAGAACCAATGACCAATGTTCTACAAGAATCTATGTTCAAAAGACCTGAAAAAAAAACTATATTTGTTAAACTCGCGCCAAAGGCGAAAATCCTATGTGAGAACCACACAATCTAACCTTAATCAATCTAACCGTCTTGAGA
>NC_090726.1:198566294-198578794 GCF_036898095.1 Palaemon carinicauda
GATAAGCGATTTCAATTCTATGCGTCCAGCGATGATAGAGAGAGAGAGAGAGAGAGAGAGAGAGAGAGAGAGAGAGAGAGAGAGAGAGAGAGAGAGAGAGAGAGAGAGATAAATCAGCGCTTTCTATTCTATGCAGCTAGGGATGAGAGAGAGAGAGAGAGAGAGAGAGAGAGAGAGAGAGAGAGAGAGAGAGAGAGAGAGATAAGAGATTTCAATTCTATGCGTCCAGCGATGATAGAGAGAGAGAGAGAGAGAGAGAGAGAGAGAGAGAGAGAGAGAGAGAGAGAGAGATAATCAGCGCTTTCTATTCTATGCAGCTAGGGATGAGAGAGAGAGAGAGAGAGAGAGAGAGAGAGAGGAGAGAGAGAGAGAGAGAGAGAGAGATAAGCGATTTCAATTCTATGCGTCCAGCGATGAGAGAGAGAGAGAGATTGGTAACGTCTCTGCCTGGTGATCGCCAGACAGGGGTTCGAACACAGTTCAAATCGTTAGTTCCTTTACAGTCTGCAACCTGACCATTCTTGTGAGCTAAGGATGGGGTTTTGGGGAGCCTATAGGTCTATCTGCTGAGTCATCAACAGCCATTGCCAGGCCCTCCCTGGTCCTATCTTGGGTGGAGAGGGGGCTTGGCCGCTGATCCTTTGGTCAGTATCTAGGGCAATGTCACTGTCCCGTGCCTCTGCCATTCATGAGCGGCCTTTAAACATATCCTTATTCATGTCTGAGGTTTGGCCAGTTTTCATCACCACGCTGGCCACTACAGATTGGTGATGGTGGAAGACTTTAGTCTGATCACTGACAGTAAACAAACTTGGTATGGGTGTCCCCGACTAGTACAGCTTTGATGATCATGGCGATACATAAACCCTTTCATCAGTATTATCATTATTATTAGTATTATTATTATTATTATTACAGGCTAAACTATAACCCTAGTTGGAGAACCAAGATGCTATAAGCCCAAGGGCTCCGACATGAAAAAATAACCAAGTGAGGAAAGGAAAAAAGGAAATAAATAAACTACAAGAGAAGTAATATACATCAAAATAAAATAAAAAAAAAAAGGAGGAAGAGAAATAAGGTAGAACAACGTGCCCAAGTGTACCCTCAAGTGTATTATGTTAAGGTATCACAACTCGGAAAGTGTAAATTTACATAATTATAGGAAAATAAAGTTATTAGGTCCATTAACTGATCGGACAGTACTGCATTGGATCCCTCTATCTGGTTACGGCTATTTTTGTCTTTGCCTACACTTACACCGAATAGTCTGGCTTATTCATTACTTCTCTTATAGCTTATCTATTTCCTTTCCTCACTGGGCTATTTTTCCCTTTTGGAGCCCTTGGGCTTATAGTATCTTGCGTTCCCAACTAGGGTTGTAGCTTGGCTTTTAATAATAATAATAATAATAATAATAATAATAATAATAATAATAATAATAATGTAGTTTTCCACATATAGTATTTAACAAACAATTGATAAGAAAATAGACGAATTCCGGTAGAATAATGCAAAATCGATTATTCCAATTATTCAAAAACATTCTTCCCACTTTCGTCGAAAAGAAAAAAAAAAATCTTTTTAAAGAATTTTTTTCTTGTTTTTGAAGGAAGAGAAAGACAGGGAGACTCATTTCCACAAGTTCTACTTCCCAGATTGATCCGTGGACGTGAGCCAAGTGTTAAAACATCCCCCCCCCCTCTCTCTCTCTCTCTCTCTCTCTCTCTCTCTCTCTCTCTCTCTCTCTCTTCGTTGCCTATTATGTCTATATCTAAACCGTGTTTTATTTTTACTACGACACCAGATAATATCTAATAATCAATCTCTCTCTCTCTCTTTCTCTCTCTCTCTCTCTCTCTCTCATCTCTCTCTCTCTCTCTCCTCTCTCTCTCTCTCCGGTTTACAATGTGCCAAGAGATGCGTCTTGTACTGAATATTGTTATGATATATGACTTTTACCTTGTTTCCTTTCCTCACTATTTTTCCCTGGTGGAGCCCTTGGACTTATAGCATCCTGCTTTTCTATTTAGAGTTGTAGCTTAGCAAGTAATAATAATAATAATAATAATAATAATAATAATAATAATAATAATAATAATAATAATAATAATAATAATCCCCTGGGCTTATAGCATCCTTCTTTTCCAACTAGGGTTGTAGCTTAGCAAGTAATAATAATAATAATAATAATAATAATAATAATAATAATAATAATAATAATAATAATAATAACCCTCTGGGCTTATAGCATCCTTCTTTTCCAACTAGGGCTGTAGCTTAGCAAGTAATAATAATAATAATAATAATAATAATAATAATAATAATAATAATAATAACCCTCTGGGCTTATAGCATCCTTCTTTTCCAACTAGGGCTGTAGCTTAGCAAGTAATAATAATAATAATAATAATAATAATAATAATAATAATAATAATAATAATCCCCTGGGCTTATAGCATCCTTCTTTTCCAACTAGGGTTGTAGCTTAGCAAGTAATAATAATAATAATAATAATAATAATAATAATAATAATAATAATAATCCTCTGGGCTTATAGCATCCTTCTTTTCCAACTAGGGCTGTAGCTTAGCAAGTAATAATAATAATAATAATAATAATAATAATAATAATAAAAAGCCCCTGGGCTTATAGCATCCTGCTTTTCCAACTAGGGTTGTAGCTTTGCAAGTAATAACAACATCAACAACAACAATAATAATAATAATAATAATAATAATAATAATAATAATAACTGACCAAAGCAAATCACTATCATCCCCAAGCTGACATCCAGCACACCACCACACCGTCAGCTGTGGGGAAGATCAGGGGGTTAGATCAGCACAAGTTATTGATTTTTCTTGTCTGTGGGGAAGATCTGGACGCAGAGTACTTAGCCCAAGACCTATTCTGTAGGTCTGGTCTTGTGGCCTGACGTCCACGTTTCCACTCTCCTCCAGACGGGTGTCTTAATTGACCCTCGACATGTTGGGGGGTTACATTTGCCTTCTGTTTATTATTTTTTATTTTGCTTTTTCTGTTTTCTTTAATTCTTTCATATTGTTTGGGTTTTTTATTTTGCTTTCTCTGTTTTCTTCAATTCTTTTATATTGTTTGGGTTTTTTATTTTGCTTTCTCTGTTTTCTTCAATTCTTTTATATTGTTTGGGTTTTTTTATTTTGCTTTCTCTGTTTTCTTCAATTCTTTTATATTGTTTGGGTTTTTTATTTTGCTTTCTCTGTTTTCTTCAATTCTTTTATATTGTTTGGGTTTTTTATTTTGCTTTCTCTGTTTTCTTCAATTCTTTTATATTGTTTGGGTTTTTTATTTTGCTTTCTCTGTTTTCTTCAATTCTTTTATATTGTTTGGGTTTTTTATTTTGCTTTCTCTGTTTTCTTCAATTCTTTTATATTGTTTGGGTTTTTTATTTTGCTTTCTCTGTCTTCTTCAATTCTTTTATATTGTTTTTTACCTAAATTAGGTTTATATTTTTTTTCTAAATGCAAGTAACATATGCTTTCTTTGTCTTCTTCAATTCACTTATATTGTTTGGGACTTAAATTGGGTTTACATTTTTTTTTCTAAATGCAAGTAACGTTTGCTTTCTTTGTCTTCTTCAATTCACTTATATTGTTTGGGACCTAAATTGGGTTTACATTTTTTTTTCTAAATGCAAGTAACGTTTGCTTTCTTTGTCTTCTTCAATTCACTTATATTGTTTGGGACCTAAAATGAGTTTACATTTTTTTTTCTAAATGCAACTAACGTTTGCTTTCTTTTATTTTATTTTTCTGTCTTCTTCAATTCTTTTATATTGTTTTTTTACCTAAATTAGGTTTATATTTTTTTTTCTAAATGCAAGTAACGTTTGCTTTCTTTGTCTTCTTCAATTCACTTATATCGTTTGGGACCTATATTGAGTTTACATTTTTGTTCTAAATGCAACTAACGGTTGCTTTCTTTGTCTTTTAACATTCTTTCATATTTGGGACCAAAATTAGGTTTACTTTTTTTTCTACATGCAAGTAATTTATAGAATATTATATTTTCAAAATAACAGAAAGCTTTTAAAAAAATAGAGTTAATTTTTTTTTATGTCTGGGAACAAAAAACTTTACATTTTCGTTGCTAAATGCAAGTAACTTATATAGAATATTATATTTTCAAAATACCAGTAAGCTTTAAAACAGTTCAATTCGAATTTTCATCATGTTTAGGACCTAAATTAATTTTACAATCTCTTTTTATAAATGCAATTAAATTATATATTATATTTTCAAAATAACAAAAAAGATTTAATAAGGTTAAATTCTCTTATAATGTTTGGGACCTTTATTAATTCTACATTTTTTTCTAAATGCAAGTAACTTATAGATTATAATTTCAAAACAGCAAAAAGCTATAACAAAGTTCAATTCTATGTTTGTGACCAAAACTAATTTTACATTATTGTTTTTCTAAATTGTATAATATTATATTTACAAATAACAAAAAAGTTTAAAAAGTTCAATTCTTCTATAATGTTTGGGAGCCCAAAATATTTACATTTTTTTTCTAAATGCAAGTAACTTATAGAATATTATATTTTCAAAATAACAGAAAACTCAAAAAAATTTCAATTCTTTTATGTTTGGGACCTAAATCAATTTCACAGATTTTTTTTAAAATTACATTTTTCCACAATAAAAAAAAACTAACACTGTTGAAGAGAGAGAGAAACTTTGATTGATTTCATAACAAACTAATTTCTTCCCAGTCAGTCAATGTCTCTATCCAGAGTCATTCCCGAAAAGGGATAAAAGAGAAAGGAAATAAACGAAGAGACAAACAAGATGGGTGGAAGAAAATATGTTATCCAATCAACCACATTTTGTTGGTCCACTGGAAGTGACTCGACCAAACCGGATGAGAAAGGAGACCATGGGGAGAGAGAGAGAGAGAGAGAGAGAGAGAGAGAGAGAGAGAGAGAGAGAGAGAGAGAGAGAGAGAGAGAGAATGACTCAGCAGTCAGGGGATGACCTTACAAGACCGTAAAGTGACCTCTCGTCAGCTGTTTCTTTCTTCGTCGATTTTCGATTTCATTAAATGTGATTTTGAATCAATTTATTGTGCTAGTGTACGCGACCCGTCAAAAATTGCATGTAAATACACACGGATTCAAGCCTTCTCACCCCCCCCCCACCTTATTTCCTAATCTATAGTCCGCTAGTTAGGCAATTTGTGGAAGTGTGTAGTTTCAGAGTATGCTTCTCGGGGTAGCCCGTCTCAACAGGGAGTGACTACTCTCTTCCTGAGCGTGACAAGAATGATATATATATATATATATATATATATATATATATATATATATATATATGTGTGTGTGTGTGTGTGTGAGTGTATATATACACATAATATATATATACCGTATATATATATATATATATATATATATATATATATATATATATATATATATATATATATTTACTTATTTATACAGTATACAGTATATATATATATATATATATATATATATATATATATATATATACATATATATATATATATATATATATATATATGTGACCAGACATTTGGTTTTTATTATTTAAGGGAGATAAGCAATAAGATTATCTGTACATTATTAAGACACAGTGTTTCACTGAAATTTTCTAATATAAAATCATAAAATCTCAAAAATGTAATTCTCACAATTTTTCATCATCAATGTTTTCTAATTTCCGTTTTACTTCAGTGTTAAAATAGTTGGAGATTACATTAGATTCCTCTGACGTAAAGGGTTACAGGTAACTCATGAATGGCAGAGGCAAGGGACGGTGAGATTTCCTTAGAGACTAACCATATATGCATATGATCAGCGCCCAAGCCCTCTCCACCCAAGCTAGGACCAGGAAGGTCCAGACAAATGCTGCTGGTGACTCAGCAGGTAGGCCTATAGGCTCCCCCAAAATCCATATCCTTATCTCAGAAGGATGGTGAGGTTGCAGACACTACGAGAAACTATCGAGCTTGAGCATATTGGAAACGTCCCTGCCTGGTGATCATCGGACTGGGGTTCGAGTCCCACTTAAACTCGTTAGTTCATCTGGTCGCTGCAACCTCACCATACTTGTGAGCTAAGGATGGGGTGATTGGGGGAGCCTATATGTCTACCTTTGAAGTCATCAGCAGCCATTGCCTAGCCCTGCTTGGTCCTAGCTTAGGTGGAGCGAGGGCTTGAGCGCTGATCATATGTATATATGGTCAGTCTCTATGTGACTGTACTGCTATGGTGTTCTCACTGTCCCTTGCCTCCGCCACTCACGAGATGCCTTTAAAAACCTTGAAAAACAAGATTCAAGGAATCTAACTGTAGTAAAAATGTTCATCAAGGAACAGATGTTATCGTAAGAGTTTAAAAAATATGAATAAATTCTATTTTCATATAGATATAGAGACTCCAATAGCGAATACCTGTAAATCTATTTTCCCCATAAAAGGACATCTCTCTTTGATAAGTCTGGAGGGAAAAAAAAACACATACTTTTTCCTACGAAGGTTTTTCAAGTGTATTTTTTCCAGTTACCTTTGCTTTCAATTTGCATTATTTCTTTTAAAGTTTTTTGGTACCAGAATGTCTATTGCAGAGTTGTTTTTAAAGCGACCCCACCTCGGTTGGAGAGCGGGTAGTGTTTTTTTTGATAGATTTCTTTGTATGTTTGGTAAACTTTGTCTGTGTTGTCTGTTTGGTAGATTTCTTTGTCTGTTTGGCAGAAGTGTTAGTTTGTTTGGTAGATTTCTTTGTCTGTTTGGTAGATTTCTTTGTCTGTTTGATAGAAGTGTTAGTCTGTTTGGTAGATTTCTTTATCTGTTTGGTAGATCTATTTGTCTGTTTGGTAGAAGTGTTAGCCTGTTTGGTAGATTTCTTTGTCTGTTTGATAGATGTATTAGTTCCTTATGGTAAATTTCTGTCTGGTAGATTTCTGTCTGTTTGGTAGATTTCTGTCTGGTAGATTTCTCTGTCTGTTTGGTAGATTTCTGTCTGGTAGATTTCTCTGTCTGTTTGGTAGATTTCTGTCTGGTAGATTTCTCTGTCTGTTTGGTAGATTTCTTTGTCTGTGTTTGTCTGTTTGGTAGATTTTTTTTTGTCTGTTTGGTAGATTTCTTTGTCTGTGTTTGTCCAAAATCAAACCATTGTTCTTCAGTTTAGGGTAGTGCCAGAGCCTCTGTACCATTATCTTCCACTGTCTTCGGTGAGAGTTCTCTTGCTTGACGGTACACTCGGGCTTACTATTCTATCTAATTTCTCTTACACTGGTTTTTAAAGTTTTTAAAGATTATGTATGAAATATCTATTTGGTGTTGTTACTGTTCTTGAAATACTTTATTCTAATTATCAATTACATCTATTATTTCTGTTATTATTACTTGCTAAGCTACAACCCTAGTTGGAAAAGCAGGATGCTATAACCCCAAGGGCCCCAACAGGGAAAATAGCCCAATGAGGATAGGAAATAGGAAAAATAAAATATCTTAAGAACAGTAACAATATTTAAAATAAATATTTCCTATATAAACTATAAAAACTTTAACAAAATGAGAGGAAGAGAAATAAGATAGAATAGTGTGCCCAAGTGTACCCTCAAGGAAGAGAACTCTAACCCAAGACAGTGAAAGACCATTGTACAGATGCTATGGTAGTACCCAATACTAGAGAACAATGGTGTCCTTCTCCCAGAAGAGCTGCTTACCATAGCTAAAGAATCTCTTTTACCCTTACCAAGGGGAAAGTAGCCAATGATGCATAAGGGTACATTTATGCCAATTATCAAAAAATCGGTTTTACTCACATCTGAATTGACTATTTTCCAATTATTTTATTCCTGTATTACTTCCAATGATAGATAAGAGACTCCACTGGTTTGGACATGAGGAGAGACCAGGAGTATGTTGGGAGGAGGATGATGGAGACGAATGTTCCAGGTAGGAGGAGGAGGGGGAGACCAAAGAGAAGGTGGATGGAGGATGTAACAGCAGATAAGGAGAAACATCTCACAGTGAAGGACATCGGAGACAGAAGAAATTGGAAACGGCTCTCTAGATATAGCGACCCTATATAGCGGGAAAAGCTTAAGTCGAAAAAAAAAATAATATTACTTTCAATGATACACACTTTCCACCTTCAAATGGTTTACTTATTTTCTTAACACCAACATAGCACTTTAAAGGAGATATAAAATCTTCCTCGCTTGGCGTCTTGGTGAAATCTATCTCCGACTTTAAATTTCGTTCTCAGATTCTTTAAATTGAGCTCATAACCAGAGATGGATCCAATGCAGTACTATCAACCTAGTCACAGGACCCAATAACTCTCTAGCAGCAGTATCTCAGCGGGAAGCTGGTTATGTCGTTTTCTTCGGTACTACAACCGCCATCGGACCACGTTAAAAAAGTCGTTGAATGTAACAAGCTAATTCAAACTCTTAAATGACAGGACAGGATAAGAAATGAAACTATAAGAGAGATTACTCGAGTGCCATATGTGGATCAGATCATAATGAGGGGTAGATGGAGATGGTTTGGGCATGCTCTTCCCACTCCCCAAGAGAGATAAGTTCACCAAACATTCAGCTGGGCTACACATGGCACTAGAAGAGTTGGAAGACCCAGGCTTACATGGCTGAGGTCTATGAAGCGCGAAGTAGATGATGAATTTAAACTCTATCATTCCATTGTTATATCATCTATTTTCTATGCCAATGTCATCATTGACAAGAAACCTTTGATCGTTAACACGCAATTGTCATCCATATGTGACCTATTTTGGGGGCCTATAAATACCTTGATTGTCTTTCAATTTAGTTAGTTGTTTTGGGAGCTACCTTTTGTGAGAGCTGTTTTGCCACTGCTGTCACAAAACAAAGCCACTTTGTGCTTCACGCATGAACCACTCTCTCTCAGCCTGCTCTGAATTCAATAGCAACTGGATACACACATCACAATTACAGAGTAATTCTATAATTCTCCATGTTTATTAATGACAATTTAATTTGGATTTTGAAATTAATATCGAGCTATTACATTACCAGAATTTCAATACTGGTGGATTTTTATTTATTTTTTTTTTTACCCAAAATTACTGCCAGATCTTCGTTCAGACAGTAACTGTAAAGTTTACAAAGCTTCCAGACGACTAAAATCACTGACAGATCTTAACTCACAAAGCCTCAATAACGTTTAAAATGCTTCCATTGGGGTAAAATCACAGGTAATTTCGACGATAATTGATTGACTTATGCCTGGGTACCTACTGTACTTTCCCTCAGTGATAAAATATGATTCTATGAACTGTTCTGTTTGTGGCATTGATTATCAAATTCCATCAATTTATTAATTATCCATATATTAATATGATAGCGTGTGTGTAATTTATTTATTTTGTGACATGCTTTAAAGAAAACGGAAATAATTTCATGGTATACTCTTACAAATTCACATTAGACTTTGATTACTTAACCAAAGCACATCTTATATAGTTTTCCCAATTTTGTCTTTAGCACCAGACTCTTTTTTTTCAAATATTAGACAAAAAATTGAGTTCTATCAATTTCCATAATCTAGACTATAAAATTAATCTCGGGACATTTTATTCAAACATGTATAGATTAGGAACAATATAATTAGTATTGAAAATATCATTTCGTGTAATTTACACGGGTTCCGCTAGTTAATTACTATTAGTTAAAACATGACTTAATACCCACTCCATTAATGTTGCAAACTGATTTTCATTAACTTAGTTTTAAAAGCTTACTTCACTTCTGTATAAAAACATATATAAAAATGTTTACCCTTTTGTTTATGAAAACACTTATTCAAACAATATGCAAATACTTAAATATGAATTGCGTAAGAGTATCCAAATACCTAAAATATACATCATAATGTCTCTCCTTATCTGTCTATCAATCCAACTATCTATTTATTTACCTAGCTATCTATCTGTATATCCATCTATCTATCCATCTTATGCATATACATAAAACATACACCGCAATGTCTCTCCTTATATACCTACCTACCTATCTATCTATCTATATAATACAAGTGCCTAAAATATACTGTACACTGAAATGTCCCTCCTTATCTATCTATCTATCTATCTATCTATCCCCCTACCCATCTAATACCAAGTGCCTAAAATATACACTGAAATGTCTCTCTTTATCTATCTATCTACCCATCTAATTCAAGTGCCTAAAAGATACTACGTAATATCTCTCCTTATCTATCTATCTATCTAATGCCAAGTGCCTAAAATATACACTGAAATGTCTCTCCTTATCTATCTATCTATAGCTATCTATCTACCCATCTAATACAAGTGCCTAAAACATACACCATAATATCTCTCTTTATCTATCTATCTATCCGTCCACCTACCTATCTATCTATATATGTCTGTATGTGCTTCAATAACAATAAAAAAATCCTTTGGGCAGAACAATAAGCTGAAACACGAGGCTGCAATATAACACCTGTGTTCTGGATACTTTTTTCGTATTCAATTATGTATGTGCTCTACGCGACGCAAACACGCCCTTTGATTTTTTGGACAGAGAGAGAGAGAGAGAGAGAGAGAGAGAGGGAGAGAGAGAGAGAGAGAGAGAGAGAGAGAGAGAGAGAGAGAGAGAGAGAAGGTCATCAGAAGCTTTGATCCTACGCTAAACGCCCTGTAAAGCAAACGATCTATTGGATGTAGAAAAAAAGATTTGGGAGAGGCGTCATTTAGTTTTATTTTATTTATCTCTCTCTCTCTCTCTCTCTCTCTCTCTCTCATAACCATTCTATATCCCACTGTATATTATAATTATTCATGCATATACGTAAACACACTCACCCTCATTCATTTCTATGTACATTATATATATAAATGCTTATATATGCATATATATATATATATACATACATATATATATATATATATATATATATATATATATATATATATATATATATATATATACATATATATGCATATATATATAATGTATACAAACATATACAGTACATACTGCAATTTTCATTAAATGCTTAAGTACTGGTACCATCAACTATTTTAAGGCAACACTTCCTATTTTCATGCATCTTTTCCTATCTTCTGGGTGAAAATTTTGAAGCAAACCAGCACATCGAATATATTCTTACGTGTCAGTGTCTATATAAAGCAAGCAATTTCCTCCAGAGAGATATAATTCCCCTTTCCCTCAAGGAAGTATATTTCCTTGTCAAAATAAATAAATTATCATAGATATTTTATTGAAATAAACATATTAAAAACGATTCCAAATGGGTTGTGGTGCCCGATGTGGTAACGTCCCTGACTGGTGAACGCCAGACTGGGATTCGAGTACCGCTCAAACTCGTTAGTTCCTTTGGTCGCTGCAATCTCACCATCCTTGTGATCTAAGGATGGGGAGTTGGGGAGCCTATAGGTCTACCTGTTGAGTCATAAGCAAACATTGCCTGGCCCTCCTTGTATATATGGTCAGTCTCTAGGGCATTGTCCTGCTCGATAGGGCAATGTCACTGTCCCTTGCCTCTGCCATTCATGAGCGGCCTTTAAATCCTTTAAACCGAAGCAATCTCATTCCCTGATACTACTTACAACTTGGTAATGTGCTAATTGAATTCATTAACTTTCGTACTAAAGGGAGATAACTTGAGCACATAAAATGATAAGTGATTTAGGGAGTCTCAAATTACGGTGGCTTCAGAGCAGGGTTGCCAGGTTGGCCTTTTTCAGGCCAAACACTTCAAATTTGGCCTTTTTTAAAAATTGGTTGCCCATTAGCAATATCATAAAAAGAAAGTTTGGCCTTAAATGTTATATTTTTGGCTATGTTTTACGAATGGGTTGGCCTTTTAAAGCTTCTGTTGCTTAGAAGTTGGCCTTTTCTCACTTAGAAAACCTGGCAACCCTGCTTCAGAGGGCTAATAAACAGAGTAAAGATCTTTTGATAAAATCCATATTGTATCAAAGAACAACATTTCAACTTGTGATTTACTTTTTAAAATGTATAGTTGAACACAATTATTATTATTATTATTATTATTATTATTATTATTATTATTATTATTACAAACCAAGCTACAACCCTAGTTGGAAAAGCTAGAGGCTATAAGCCCAAGGGCTCCAATAGGGAAAAATAGCCCAGTGAGAAAAGGAAATAAGGAAATAAATAAATGATGAGAAAAGATTAACAATAAATCATTCTAAAAACAGTAACAACGTCAAAACAGATATGTAATATATGTACTATTAACAACGTCAAAAACAGATATGTCATATATAAACAATAAAAAGACTCATGTCAGCCTGGTCAACATAAAAAAATTTGCTCTAACTTTGAACTTTTGAAGTTCTACTGATTCAACTACCCGATTAGGAAGATCATTCCACAACTTGGTCACAGCTGGAATAAAACTCCTAGAATATTAGTTTTAGCAAAGAT
>NC_090726.1:198591294-198601294 GCF_036898095.1 Palaemon carinicauda
AAAAACCTTCTATTTGGAGAATTGGTAATGTTACTCCTCTATGTAAATGTGTTTGTGGTAGCTCAAGTCCCACTGATTACCGCCCAATTTCCATAACTCCCATATTATCTAAAGTTTTTGAACGTCTTCTGGCAAAACGTCTTAATAGGTTTGCTGAAGGTAATCATCTACTCCCTAGTTTGCAATTTGGTTTTCGTAAAGGCCTTGGAGCATGTGATGCCCTTCTTACAATCTCCAATGCTGTACAGAAATCCCTTGATTGTGGTCGGGAAGCTCGTATGATTGGCCTTGATTTTAGTGCTGCCTTTGACCGTGTTAATCATGAGGCCCTTGTTTTCAAACTCAAACAGTTGGGAGTGGGTGGGTCGTTTCTTAGCATTATTATTGATTTTTTAAGTAATAGATCTCAAAGAGTTGTTGTTGATGGGCACCATAGTGATTATAGGAATGTGATATCCGATGTTCCACAGGGTAGTGTTCTTGGCCCATTACTTTTTATACTATATACACATGACATGTGGTTTGGCCTAGAAAACAAGCTTGTTGCATATGCAGATGATGCTACTCTCTTTGCATCAATTCCATCCCCTGAATGTAGATCTAGGGTTGGTGAATCCCTTAATAGAGATTTAGCTAGAATTAGTGCATGGTGCAAATTATGGGGTATGAAGTTGAATCCTAACAAAACTCAAAGTATGATTGTAAGTAGGTCAAGGACGGTGGTTCCTCTACATCCGGATCTCAGTATTGATAATGTTTCTTTAAATATGTATGACTCTTTCAAAATTTTAGGTGTGATTCTCGACAGTAAATTTACTTTTGAGAAACATATAAGGTCTGTGTCTTCTTCAATTTCACAAAAAATAGGCTTATTGAGAAAGTCTTTCAAGATTTTCGGTGATCAATATATTCTGAAGAAGTGTTTTAATTCTTTCATTCTACCTTGTTTTGAGTATTGTTCTCCTGTCTGGTCTTCAGCTGCTGATTCTCATCTTAATTTGTTGGACAGAAACTTACGGTCTATTAAATTTCTTATTCCTGATCTAGATATTAATCTCTGGCACCGTCGTTCAATTAGTTCATTATGCATGTTGCATAAGATTTTTCACAACTCTGACCATCCTTTACATTCAGATCTCCCTGGACAATTCTATCCTGTTCGTAATACTAGGCAGGCAGTTAATTCTAATAGCCAGGCCTTCTCCATCACGAGGCTCAATACTACGCAGTACTCTAGAAGTTTTATTCCAGCTGTGACCAAGTTGTGGAATGATCTTCCTAATCGGGTGGTTGAATCAGTAGAACTTCAAAAGTTCAAAGTTGGAGCAAATGCTTTTTTGTTGACCAGGCGGACATAGTCTTTTTATAGTTTATTTATGACATATTTGTTTTTGATGTTGTTGATAGTTTATTATATGACATGTCTGTTTTGACGTTGTTTCTTATTTTAGAATGATATATTGTTAATTTGTTCTCTTCATTTATTTATTTCCTTATTTCCTTTCCTCACTGGGCTATTTTTCCCTGTTGGAGCCCCTGGGCTTATAGCATCTTGCTTTTCCAACTAGGGTTGTAGCTTGGATAGTAATAATAATAATAATAATATCATTGTCTTGAGTTTCAATTCACAAATTCTTAACAGAAGAATTTGTGAATTAGAATTTGTTAATTGAAGCTTGTACCAACCGTGTGTCACACAATTGTACATAATTCCTTTTGTATATATTATGCTTATTCTTCGCTCTTCCCTTGCACTAAAACGAACATGAAAATTCATGTCTTCTTTTCTCCTCTATAACATTGTCAATATTTGAACATGAAAATTCTTGTTGCTTTGAGATTTTGTAAATAAGGGAGTGTTTTCTTTAATAAACAACTCAGTTGATTGCATCCTGCCTTTGAGTCATAACCTCTCTCTCGGCACCGTCACAAGCTAAATACAATGATATAAAGAATTAGGAAATGAAAAGGTTTTTTCTATTTCCCAACAAGTGGAGAAAATGACTTAGGCTGTTAGTTTATGAGGGTGACGATATTGAAATTCTTTAGCATGAAATCACCAGCAGTCCAATAAGTTCACTGCATACCTGTGACTAATGCCTCGACTCTTTCGTCATTATTGACAATAATTGGAATTCCTCTCAGTCACGATAGTAACTGATGGTACACAAATGGAAATGCCAAATATTGATATATGTGTCTACCTACTGAATCATCAAGAGCATTGCCTGGACCTTCCTGGTCCTAGCTTGGGTGGAGAGGGGGCTTGGGCGCTAATTATTATTATTATTATTATTATTATTATTAATATTATTATTATTTATTATCATTATTATCATTATTATAATTATTATTATATTATTATTATTATTATTATTATTATTATTAAATGCTAAGCTACAACCCTAGTTGGAAAAGTAGGATGCTATAAGCCCAGGGGCCCCAACAGGGAAAATAGCCCAGTGAGGAAAGAAAATAAGGAAAAATAAAATATTTTTAAGAATAGTAACATTAAAATAATGTATTTAATGCCAGTCTCCTAATCATGGGCTTGCTAGGGCATTGTCACTGCCCCTTGCCCCTGCCATTCATGAGCGACCTTTAAACCTTCAAACTCGCTGCGATAGGATATTAGAAACGTCCCTGCCTCGCGATCTGCTGGACTAGGATTCGAAATCTGCTCAAGCTCGATAGTTTCTTGTAGTGTCTGCAACCTCACCATCCCTGTGAGTTACAGATGGGGGATTTGTGGGAGCCGATAGGTCTATTTGCTGAGTCATCACCAGCCATTGCCTGGCCCTCCCTGGTCCTAGCTTAGGTGGAGAGGGGTTGGGCGCTGATCATATAATATATGGTCAACCTCTAGTGCATTGTCCTGCTAGAGTGCTGTCATGGTCCCTTGCCTTTACCATTCATGAGCGACCTTTAAAAACGAAATATAGAATTAAGAGAAATTAAGAAACGTCGAAATATATCTCACATTTAAAAATTTGCCGTAAAAAAAACGGTTAAGTTGACGTTAAGGAGTGATATCACGGTCACCAACCCGTAAAAGATAATAACAAAGTTGGGTAAAAATTAAGGTCGCCTGTATTTTACTGAAATATGGCTAATAACATTATATTTTTACTGAGAATTTCCGATTAAAATTACTTTTTTTTTTTTTTACAGTGCAGCTACCCAGACAGGCAGAAGTATTTTTTCTTAAGATTTGTATAATGGAGTTGCAATAAGAGAAGGGGGGGGGGAGTTGCAACATTCGAATAAGCTCAAAAATACTATACAGCAATATAACATTCTTACTCAGCTTATACTCTGGAGAGCCCCAAATAACCTAAAATATTAGTATGCACCAAAGCTAAAGCTTCATCAAGAAACGTAAAAGGATATAATATGAAATTAAGAGTTTTGTGACGTGCCGAGAGAAGGTTGTGACTCAAAGACAGTATGAAAGCAACCGAGTCCATTCATTATAGAACACTCTCAAAGCAACAAGAAATTTCATGTTCAAAAAACAGACACCGTTACAGAGGAGAAAAGCAGACATGTTTATTCTGGTTCTTTTTAGTGCGAGGGAAGAGCGAAGATACAAGCATAATATATACACAAAATTAACTGTGTACGATCGTGTGACACACGGTTGGTATAGTTTTATAAACTAGTTTAATAAGAAATACGCTGACAGAGGGTTCAAGAAAAGACTGATTAAAGAAAAGTTATCGAAGTTAAAAGCTACGAAGACAGTAATCCCTAATAAGAAAATGCAAGACCAATGAAACGTAATTGAAGCTTTGTTAAAAGAGGCTGTGGTGACCGATGTGGTAACGTCCCTGACTGTATCTCTAATGATATTTATCAACTAAAGATCAATAGTAATAAAATGGGTCATGCAATTGGAGTACATCACCTATATTCGATGTTAAAGCATGTAGAATGAAAGAGATAACATTGCTGTATTAAATCCATACACTAATTTTAACTTAATCTCTAAAAATATCGCAAACCAAAAACCTACTATGATAAGATAGCAACATATACAATTAGAGTAACATCATCTCCATTAGCAGTAAACCTGTTTTCAAGGACAGATAAATCCAATTGAACAACTGAGATTATATAACAATATAATCTCATTTGTTTTATTGAATATATTACTCTTTAAGAACTAAATTTCATAATATAATATGAAAATCAATCAATGACTTGCATTAGAGTAACATCATCTGCATAAACATTAAACAACTTCTCAAAGTCAAATCATGTAGAACGGCAGACACTACATTGATATCTTAATCATATTGCTCATCATGAACAACACTTTAAAATATAAAAATCAATCATTGACTTGCATTAGAGTAACATCATCTGCATCAGCAGTAAGCCTGTTTTCAATGTCATATCAAGTAGAACGACAGATATTACATTGCCCATTCTTTTACATGTAAAACAATAATTGACTGGCCAAAGCTAACACAGACTAAACTCGACAACACTAGCCTTATGCTTCTTAAGATCCATAGAAGCAGTGAAGTCAATACCAGATACATAAGCAAAAGAAAAAAAGGTAAACAAAATCTGGTAACCTTCATAGAACCGAAGCACTAAGGTATCCTCAAGGGTGTCCTATACAAATGAAGGAAGAGCAGGAATGATGGCTTTGAAAAGGATGATATAAGAGGATGATGAACAATATAAAGAATGGGTTAAGGCATCCTTGGGGTTTGTAAGGGTGGGATTAGATGTTACTGCTAACATATACAGTGTATATATATATATATATATATATATATATATATATATATATATATATATACATATATATATATATATATATATATATATATAGAATGGGTTAAAGCATCCTATATATATTTAAGACCTTGGGGTTTGTAAGGGTGGAATTAGAGATTACTGCTAACACACACACACACACACACACACACACACATATATATATATATATATATATATATATATATATATATATATATATATATATATATATATATATATATATATAGTTAATGTCTATAAAAAAAGTCTTCTTGTTACAAGGTGACTTTAATCTTTCAGGTATATTTTGTATGTGGTGCAAAAACAAACTTATGAATCGTCTTAAATGTCATTTGTCTTACGGGAAGCTTCAAAAGACCTACTGATCTAAAGGAAATGGGAAATTGATAAACTCTGGAGCCTGGAGGAAGGTGATGTTGAAAACATGTTTATCTGGTTGAGGAAAATAGCTAAAATATCAATAAAGAATCAAAAGACAATAATGGTGCAATTTAGACAAAAAAATTATAGATGTTATAATAATAATAATAATAATAATAATAATAATAATAATAATAATAATAATTATTATTATTATTATTATTATTATTATCATTATTATCACCATCATTATTATTATTATTATTATTATTATTATTATTATTATTACTATTATTATTACCACCTAATCTAGCAGTATGTTATAAGGACAAGGGTTCCAACAATGAAAAATAGCCCAGTGAGGAAAGGAAATAAGGAAGCAAATAAACTAAAAGAGAAGTAATAAACAATTAAAATAAAACACGTTAAGAACAGTAACAAAATTAAAATAAATCTTTCAAAAACAAAACAGGTTAAGTGAAATTTGGAAATCAAATCGCCTGAAATTACATATAAAAATCAGACTATGTATCAGTTTAGCGAGAAATGTGTTACTGTATGGACATGAGACATGGTGTGACAATGAAACAATCTCCAACAGATTTAGTAGCTTTGAGAACAAAGCACTCAGAAGGATATTGAGGGTTAAATGGCAGGGCAGGATTAGAAATGAAACTATAAGAGAGATTACTCTAGTGCCATATGTGAATAAGATCAAGGTGAGAGGTAGATGGAGATGGTTTGTGCATGCTCTTCGCACTCCCCAAGAGAGATTAACAAACCATATGTTCAAATGTGCTCCACAAGGCACTAGAAGAGTTGAAAGATACAGGCATACATGGCTGAGGACTATGAATGAAGTAGGAGATGATGAATGGAGAAGTATTGAATTAAAAGCTCAAGATAGAGATGACTGGTGAAATCTCACAGAGGCCATTTGCGTCAATAGACGTAGGAGGAGATGATGATAATAAAAAATATATAAAGAGATTTATGTCAGCTTGTTCAACATAAAAACATTTACTGCAAGTTTGAACTTTTCAAGTATCGCCCCTATAATAAGTGTTTAGAAATACACAGATAATCATTGCTACTTCTAGGCAGTAAAAGCATTTCAAACGTAATCTTCAGTAATATCCAACTTATCCCAGAACATAATCCAATCCAATCACTGGTACACTCACATCAACGGTTACCATGGAAACAATCATAATGTATAAACAGATTGGACTAAACATCCTTTGTGTATTTATTAAAAGAAGAAATGTTGAAACAATCACTTGTTAAAAAAATTGGGCAATGAAATCGTTTCACAGTGTAAGAGGCAACAACATCAGCAATGTGTTTTGATTGTCTATTTTGGGGAATACAAGAGACACTATTCTCTTAAATAAATAAAAAAATATTATGCGCTTCGCACTCCCCAAGAGAGATTAGTTCACCAAACTTTCAACTCAGCTCCAAAAGACACTAGAAGAGGTGGAAGACCCACGCCTACATGGCTGATGACTATGAAGTGCGAAGTGGGAGATGATGAATAGAGAAGTATTGATTTAAAAGCTCAAGATAGAGACGACTGGGGAAATCTAACCGAGGCCCTTTGCGTCAATAGACGTAAGAGGAGATGAGGATTTTATGCTCTTCGCATTCCCCAAGAGAGATTAGTTCGCCAAACTTTCCACTGGGCCCCACAAGACACTAGAAGATTTGGAAGACCCAGACCAACATGGATGAGGATTATGAAGTGTGAAGTGGGAGATGAAGTATTGATTTGAAAGCTCAATACAGAGACGACAGGTGAAATCTAACCGAGGCCCTTTCAAAACAAATAAAAATTTTGTTCTTCATATAGCCTCATACGAAAAACGTTTAAACATTGATACTCTACGGAAAATAAACGCCACGTTTGAAATCCGCACCAGTGTCCGTGTTCATCATTCACAATGATAGTCTACGGGAAATGTACGCCGCGTTTAAAAATGACCAGCGTGTCTCTTAACTAGCCACATGGCCCAACTTAGCCGTAGCTTCGAGAAGGTACTAACCTACCTAGTGGCGGGACTTTCTGTCTCGATATCCCATTATATTGCCTTAATTTCTACAGTGAGTACAATAGTAACAATAATGATATTAATACTAATCCAAATTTTGGAATAATGATATAAATACCAGTTTCGATATTCAAAACATGACCTCTTGTGTATGTGCAATTATGAAAATTCTTAAAAATATAGATGTGTATTTCATCTTTAAAAAAATACTTTCCGCAAGTTATAGCTTGGTGTTAAATAACCGCCCCCCCCCCCCCGGCCCCAGCGCAGGGCCAAGAAACCCAAGATCATGAATCAAATCATATTGTAAAACAAAACAGGAGAAAGGTCACTGCACACTTGAATACCAATCCAACGCTTACAGAGCTGTTGTTATCAATCTATGACAACGATGTCCAAAACTTATGGCTGATTACGTGAATTGGACATTTTGCTTGACCCTTGACCTTTGACCTTTGACCTTCCGAAATTCAATCACTTCCAACTTTTTACATAACAGTTATTATTATCATTAGCACTTGCTAAGCTACAGCCATAGTCAGAAAAGCACGATTCTATAAGCCCAGAGGCTCCAACAGGGAAAATAGCCCAGTGAGGAAAGGAAATAAGGAAAAATAAAATATATCAAGAACATCCCTGCAGGAAGCTGTTCACAAACAAACAAACACACACACGCAAATAAATATAAAATCTGGGGCGAAAACACAACCTCCTTCCAACGTTATTAATATCATTATTACTTGCTACAACCTTAGTTGGAAAAGCAGGATGCTATAAGCCCAGAAGCTCCAAATAGCCCAGTGAGGAAAGGAAATAAGGAAAAATAAAATATTCTAAGAACATCCCTCCAGGAAGCTGTTCACAAACAAACAAACACACACACGCAAATAAACACAAAATCAGGGGCGAAAAAATAACCTCCTTCCAACTTCGTTGGCGGAGGTAATAATAATAAGAGTATTTATTTACTCAGAAATATTCCTTAGCGCAAGGGACGAGAGGACGCAAAAGGAAGGGTGAAATACGTACATTAAAAATGTAGTGATCAATATATCATCCCCTCTCTCTCTCTCTCTCTCTCTCTCTCTCTCTCTCTCTCTCTCTCTCTCTCTCTCTCTCTCTCTCTCTCTCTGGTCATTAGGACATGGCGCTGCCTCTATGAAGGGCCCATAATTTATCAAAATAAATTACTCCTTATTCTCTCGCTTACAATTAATCTTCCAGGATCAGGAGAGAGAGAGAGAGAGAGAGAGAGAGAGAGAGAGAGAGAGAGAGAGAGAGAGAGAGAGAGAGACTACTTTCTAGTCGTCTGTAAAATATCTATGTATGTATATTCATACATATGTTCATACATAGATATTGTATTTTCATAAATCGTAGTTTATATAAGAAATATTTATTTGATGTTGTTACTATTCTTCAAATATTTCATTTTTCCTTATTTCCTTTCCTCACTGGGCTATTTTCCCTGTTGGGGCCACAGGGCTTGTAGCATCCTGCTTTTCCAACTAGGGCAGTAGCTTAGTATTTAATAATAATAATAATAATAATAATAATAATAATAATAATAATAATAAAAATAATAATAATAATAATAATAATAATAATAATAATAATAATAATAACATTTCTTAAGAGAGATTCCCGATACCACGCGCTGGTTAGAAAACATTTTGGGTTTTTTCTTGATTTTATCTATATATAAATAAGTAAATAAGTAAACATTTCCATTGATTATATGAATTCTTCAGCTTTAATCTTGCCATCTTATACTTCATTCAATTACGTTGGACGTAGTGACATCAATATATGACACATTAATATAAGTGTGATCCTTCTTTTATCGAAACTGTATTTTTATAGATTTTGACGTTATGCTGTAATGTTTAGGACTTTTTGGATGAAATATCTTCAAATACTAAAATATGGATATATATCTTTAATGTTCTTAGTACTGTGGTTAGAATGCTACAGGCAATACAGAGATATACATTACATTTGAATTTGATTGATGTTAGTTTTAGTGATTTAAGGTAATATGCATCAATTGAAATAAATATAAATATTGAATAGTAAATAAAGTGAGAGAGAGAGAGAGAGAGAGAGAGAGAGAGAGAGAGAGAGAGAGAGAGAGAGAGAGAGAGAGAGAGAGAGAACCACATTTAAAACCTTCCATTAAAACCACATTGTAACTACAGTGGTTTCTTTAGGGGGAGAGAGAGAGAGAGAGAGAGAGAGAGAGAGAGAGAGAGAGAGAGAGAGAGAGAGAGAGAGAGAGAGAGAATCATATTTAAAACCTTCCATTAAAAGTACATTGAAACTACTGTGATTTCTTTTGGAGAGATAGAGAGAGAGAGAGAGAGCTCAGGCTCATCAATTATAGTTGACGTATACAAACAACTCCGTTCCTATTTCAGCCAACAGTCGTATCGCCAACAATAACATGTGTTCACAGACTAATTGAACGGGGTGTAAGTTCCTAATGGGATCTGGTGTTGACTCTGCGCGTAGAATTTGCCGCGCGTATAATTTGCTGCACATATAATTTGCCACTTGTATAATTTGCCGCAAGCATAATTTTTCCGAACGTATAATTTTCCACGAGTATAATTTGCCGCGCGTTTACTTTGCCCTTTCTATAATTAGCCGCGTGTATAATTTGCCGCCCGTATAATTTGCCCCGCGTACAATTTGCCGCGCGTACAATTTGCCGCACGTATAATTTGCTGCACTTATAATTTGACGCACGTATAATGTGCCCCGGGTACAATTTGCCGCGTGCACAATTTGCTGCA
>NC_090726.1:198606294-198633794 GCF_036898095.1 Palaemon carinicauda
ACTAGTTTCCATTTGGTAAGGATAGAAAAGACTCTTTGGCTATGGTAAGCAGCTCTTCTAGGAGAAGGACATTCCAAAATCAAACCATTGTTCTCTAGTGTTGGGTAGTGCCATAGCCTCCATACCATGGTCTTCCCCTATCTTCGGATAGAGTTTTCTTGCTTGAGGATACTCTCAGGAACACTGTTCTATTTGTTTCCTTATTTCATTTCCTCACTGGGCTACTTTTCCGGTTGGAGCCCTTAGGCTTATAATATCATCCTGCGTTTCCAACTAGGGTTGTAGCTTGGCAATTAATAATAATAATAATAATAATAATAATAAAATACTTGGATTGTGCCATAACCTCTGAATAATGGTTTTCCACTGTATTGGGATAGAGTTCTCTTGCTTGAGGGTACACTCAGGCAGACTTTTCTATGTTTCCTTATTTCCTTTCCTCACTGGGCTATTCTCCCTGTTGAAGCCCCTGGGCTTATAGCATCCTGCGTTTCCAACTAGGGTTGCAGCTAATAATAATAATAATAATAATAATAATAATAATAATAATAATAATAATAATATGCAACTGGAATTTTTCAAACCACACCTTTTTTCTTCATTACCTACTATATACTTAACAGCATTTCCCCTAACTAAAACGTAACAAAATTCATATGACAACCTAGTCCATCGATCAGAAAGCCCTACACGTCAACTGCAAATGGATGAGCGATCCGTCTATTGGAAAGGGTAATCCAATCGGATTGATGGTCTGATGCCTTTACCTCGAAAGGTTAATCCGTCAGTAGTAAGACAATACAGCGTGAACTGGGAGATTTAGTCGTTCATTTGAAAGGGCCATTACGGTTCACTTTCCCTTTGCCTACACATACTCTGAATAGTCTGGCCTATTCTTTACAGATTCTCCTCTGTCCTCATACACCTGATAACACTGAGATTACCAAACAATTCTCCTTCACCCAAAAGGGGTTAACTACTGCACTGTAATTGTTCAGTGGCCACTTTCCTCTTCGTTGCTGTGGCCTGATTGGTAACGTCTCTGCCTGGTGTTTCCCAGTCGGTAGTTCGAGTCCCCCTTAGACTCGTTAGTGCCTTTAGTGTCTGCAACTTACCATCCTTGTGAGCTAAGGTTGGGGGGTTTAGGGGAGCCTATAGATCTATCTGATGAGTCATCAGCAGCCACTGCCTGGCCCTCCCTGGTCCTAGCTTGGGTGGAGAGGAGTATTGTCCTGATTGCTAGGGCAATTTCACTGTCCCTTGCCTCTGCCATTCATGAGCGACCTTTAAACCTTTAAAGGGTAGAAGAGACTCTTCAGCTGTGGTAAGTAGCTCTTCTATGAAACTCTAAAATCAAACCGTTGTTCTCTAGTCTTGAGTAGTGCCATAGCCTCTGTACCATGGTCTTCCACTGTCTTGGGTTAGAGTTCTCTAGCTTGAAGGCACACTGGAACACACTATTCTATTTTATGTCTCCATCTTGTTTTCTTACACACTATTCTATCTTATGTCTCTTCGTCTTATTTTCTTATAGTTTTTATAGTTTATACAGGAAATAATTATAATAATGTTACTGTTCCTAAGACATTTTATGTTTCCTTGTTTCCTTTCCTCACTGGGCTATTTTCCCTGTTGGAGCCCATAGGCTTATAGCATCCTTCTTTTCTTACTAGGGTTGTAGCTTAGCAAGTAATAATAATAATAATAATAATAATAATGATGATGATGATGATGATGATAATAATATTAATAATAATAATAAATAATAATCATAAAAATATTAAAAATAAATATTAATTGTCATAATAATAATAATAATAATAATAATAATTAATAATAATAATAATAATAATAACAATAATAATACTAATAATACTAATAATAATAATAACAACAACAACAACAACAAAACAATTAAATTCGACATCAGCATAATCCTTTTAATATCTTACCAAGAAATACAAAAACATTAACGTAGGCCATAGAGGAATATGACTGTCATATGCGTGTAACCGAATCTCTTCTTCTATCTCCCGAGGTCATCGTTAAAGAAGAACTGCCCATCTGATAGTTTAAAAGTCTGGCGAAGTCGAATTTTGTCATGATATAAACATTCGTGGTGCATTCTGGGACCTACTTGATTATTATTATTATTATTATTATTATTATTATTATTATTATTATTATTATTATTATTATTATTATCAATTATTAATTATTATTATTATTATCATTATTATTATTATTACTAAATTAGTGCATGCAACCAATTAAAAAGATGGCTAAATATTAGATATATAGATATAGATATATATATATATATATATATATATATATATATATATATATATATATATATATATATATATATATATATACATTATAAGCACCCCCTAGCACCAGGGTATGAATACTCTCTCACCACCCTACACTAGAGACAGGGTCAAGCTGAGTGTCCTGGAAGATTATACATATATATATATATATATATATATATATATATATATATATATATATATATATATACATACATATATATATATATATATATATATATATTTATATATATATATATATATATATATATATATATATATATATATATACACCCAGACAATTGCTCTTTATTATACAGGGGAGATTATTATTATTATTATTATTATTATTATTATTATTATTATTACTGGCTAAGCTACAACCCTACTTGGAAAAACAGGATGCTATAAGCCCAAGGCTCCAACAAGGAAAATAGCATATGTGTGTGTGCATATCTAACTAGAAAGCCATAATTTTTGACCGGTCGCGTACACTAATAATAATAATAATAATAATAATAATAATAATAATAATCGAATTAGTAGTGCATTATGCTCTCCACTAAATTTATCTGGGTTGGGGTGGCTGATGTGGTAACGTCCCTGACTGGTGAACGCCAGATTGGGGTTCGACCCCGCTAAAACTCTTTAGTTCCTTTGGTCGCTGCAACCTCACTATCCTTGTGAGATAATGATAGGTGGTTTGAGGGAGCCTATATGTCTACCTGCTGAGTCATCAGCTGCCATTGCCTGGCCCTCTTTGGTCCTAGCTTGTGTGGCGAAAGGGCTCGGGCGCTGATCATATGTATATATGGTCAGTCTCTAGGGCATTGTCCTGCATGATAGGGCAATATCACTGTCCCTTGCCACTGCCATTC
Organism: Palaemon carinicauda; assembly: GCF_036898095.1. Classification (NCBI taxonomy): domain Eukaryota; kingdom Metazoa; phylum Arthropoda; class Malacostraca; order Decapoda; family Palaemonidae; genus Palaemon; species Palaemon carinicauda. The sequence continues at coordinate 198,609,488 of NC_090726.1, forward strand.
ATGAGCGACCTAAACATTAAAAAACAGGATGAATTTAATAGCATTACCCAACAACGAGGTAAACAAAATCGTTAATCTGATATAATATCTCTACAAAAGTTGTTATTCCCGGAAATTCCCGAAAATTGAAATATATTCCCAAACCACAAACAAATTTGATGTGATTGATTACGACACTTAATCTACATACATGTGGATAGTCCTCTCATAAAACTTTTTTTTAATAATTTATGAAGATACGTTTGTTGTTTAAAGGTTTAAAGGTCGCTCATGAATGGCAGAGGCAAGGGACAGTGACATTGCCCTATCAAGCAGGACAATGCCCTAGAGACTGGCCACAAACTTCTTAAAGGTTTAAAGGTCGCTCATGAATGGCAGAGGCAAAGGATAGTGACATTGCTCTATCAAGCAGGACAATGCTCTTGAGAGTAACATATATATCGTTTATTTATTTCCTTATTTCCTTCCCTCACTGGGCTATTTTTTCCCTGTTGGAGCCCTTGGGCTTATAGCATCTTGCTTTTTCAACTAGGGTTGTAGCTTAGCAAGTAATAATAATAATATAATAATAATAATAATATGTTGTTAGTCCTCTTATAAATATTTTTATTTCAATAATTTATGAAGATACTTTTGAATAGATAATCACGTTTGCTCTTTAAAGGTTTAAATGCTACTCATGAATGGCAGAAGTAAGGGACAGTAACATTGCCCTAGCAAGCAGGACAATGCCCTACAGACTGACTATAGTCAATTCTTTTTAATGAGGCAGATTTGCACCGACTCACAGGGGTGCCCTTTTAGCTCGGAAAAGTTTCCTGATCGCTGATTGGTTGGACAAGAGAATTCTAACCAATCAGATAGCAGGAAACTTTTCCGAGCTAAAAGGGCACCGCTGCGAGTCGGAAGAAATGCGCCTCATTAAAATAAAATTGAGTATATATTTACATATGATGATCAGCGTCAAAGCCCCTTCTCCACCCAAGCTAGGACCAAGGTGGGTCAGGCAATGGCCCCTGATCACTCAGCAGATAGACTTATAGGCTCCCCCAGACCCCATCTTTAGCTTACAAGGATGGTTTGCATCGACCAAAGGAACTAACGAGTTTGAACGGGACTCGAACCCCAGTCTTGCAATCACCAGTCAGAGACGTTACCACATAGGCCACCACAATCTGTAAATGTCAAGTTATCATTTAATGCTATTTAGGTAAAAGTGTCTAGATCAGTTCCCGTTTCATCACAATAGATGCTCACCAGAACGTCAGCCAGGTAAGCCCAACCCCACACTGTGGTGCCCAACAACAGCAGTGGCCTCCCCAGTAAACACCTTAAACTCATGATCCGGGGCTGGGATCGATTTGCTGCCATGCGACTGCGAGGCGAACACGCTACCACTCTATTAGCCAAGAGGCTAGAAAATTTAAATTTTGTAAGCAACTATGTTTAACTCAACTTATTATCCAATATAACTGAACAACTACTAGCCATGTAAATAATTATTTTATTTTTATTTCTCAAGTTTTAATGTATTTTTTATTTATCTTAGGTTAGGTCTACATTTAGAGTTCATTAAAGCCAATGAACACTTAAATTATCATAATAGACAATCATTAGTTAATTTGGGATCGTTACCCACTATTTGATCTACTTTATATATTTTTGCAACTGTATAAAAATGCAATAATTGTTGCCATTAAATTTATCATCATCATCTCCTCCCACGCCTATTGACGCAAAATGCCTCGGTTAGATTTCGCCGGTCGTCTCTATCTTGACCTTTTAATTCAATACTTCTCCAATCAATAAATAACTAATTGAATAACTCATTAAAGGGAGGGTAGATACAAAAATGTACTATAATTACACTTGTCTGAAATACAGGTGTACTCTGTGCAAAACAGCTGCTATTTTCAACGCGACAAATGTGCTGACGTATGCGAATTGCATGGAATTCCTTTAAAAACACTTTTATAGGAAAAAATGTTCAGTAAACATAGTTCTCGTATTAAAAAAAAAAAAAAAAAAAAAAAAAGAAGAAGAAGAATGCATAGCGCATCATCATTAAAAGAAGTATGTATCGATCGGAATATATTTCCGATTTCATTACAATGCAAATGAAGTTATCTTGTACATCCGACATTTCGTGATTGTATTATAAGGAAACTCCATTACTACTCCTTTTTTTCCCCTTGGCATTTGAAATTCTAATGCCGGAGTCACACATCGGCTATTCAAGGCCTACTCTATACACATTCTCCTCTGTCTTCATACACTTGAAAACACAGGGATTACCAAACAATTCTTCTTCACCCAAGGGGTTAACCACTGCACTGTAATTGTTCGGTGGCCAATTTCCTCTTGATAAGGGTAGAAGAGACTCTTTAGCTATGGTAAGCAGCTTTTCTAGGAGAAGGACACTCAAAAATCAAACCAGGAGAGAAGAGACTCTTTAGCTATGGTAAGCAGCTCTTCTAGAAGGACACTCCAGAATCAAACCAGGAGAGAAGAGACTCTTTAGCTATGGTAAGCAGCTCTTCTAGGAGAAGGACACTCCAGAATCAAACCAGGAGAGAAGAAACTCTTTAGCTATGGGAAGCAGCTCTTCTAGGAGAAGGACACTCCAGAATCAAACCAGGAGAGAAGAAACTCTTTAGCTATGGTAAGCAGCTCTTCTAGAAGGACACTCCAAAATCAAACCAGGAGAGAAGAAACTCTTTAGCTATGGGAAGCAGCTCTTCTAGGAGAAGGACACTCCAGAATCAAACAAGGAGAGAAGAGACTCTTTAGCTATGGTAAGCAGCTCTTCTAGAAGGACACTCCAGAATCAAACCAGGAGAGAAGAAACTCTTTAGCTATGGTAAGCAGCTCTTCTAGAAGGACACTCCAGAATCAAACCAGGAGAGAAGAAACTCTTTAGCTATGGTAAGCAGCTCTTCTAGAAGGACACTCCAGAATCAAACCAGGAGAGAAGAAACTCTTTAGCTATGGGAAGCAGCTCTTCTAGGAGAAGGACACTCCAGAATCAAACAAGGAGAGAAGAGACTCTTTAGCTATGGTAAGCAGCTCTTCTAGGAGGACACTCTAAAATCAAACCATTGTTCTCTAGTCTTGGATAGTGCCTAGCCTCTGTACCATAATCTTCCAGTGCCTTAGTTTAGAGATCTCTTGCTTGAGGGCACACTCGGGCACACTATTCTATCTTGTTTCTCTTCCTCTCCTTATTTGGAAGTTTTTATCCTCTTGTTATTTTCAAGTTCTTAAAGTTTAAATATAAATGATTTATTTCATTGTTACTATTGTTCTTAAACTTCTCTTATAGCTTTTCCTTATTTCATTTCCTCGCCGAGCTACTTTCCCTGTTGGAGCCCCCATTCTTATAGCATCCCTCTTTTCCAACTAGGGTTGTAGCTTAGAAAGTAATAATAATAATAATAACAATAATAATAGCGTGTGGTAACGGTCGAATGGTGATTAACGCGAGACAGAATGATAAAACAATTAGTATGAATCATTCTTTTTTCTTCATTTTGATTTGTTTAAAGATGAATACTTAAACAAGGTGATTACTATTTATGGTAGCCTATTAGAGACATCACTGCCCTTCGAGACACGCTCAAGCTCGATAGTTTCTTGTAGTGTCTGCAACCTCACCATCTTTGTGAGCTACGTATGTGGGATTTGTGGGAGCCTAGCGGCCTACCTACCGAGTTATCAGCAGCCATTGCCTGGTCCTCCCTGGTCCTAGCTTTTTTGGAGAGGAGGCTTGGGTGCTGATCATTTGGATATCTGGTAAATCTCTAAGGTATTGTTACTGTCCCTTACCTTTGCCATTCATGAAGGTCTACGGCAGTGGTTCCCAACCTGGGGGTAATTTCCCCCTGGGGGGAAATTTGAAGCTTCCAGGGGGGAAATAATTACACTACCTACTAACTAAAACAAGCGGAAAATGTCCTTATAGTACGTGCGGCAATTTGTTGTTAGCCATTTAATTGTGATATGATCATATCAGTTCTCAAAGACATGCTATTCAAGGGGAGAATTGGAATATCATGCCCATTTCTGAGGCAGGCGAGTGGGCATGAGGACTGGGAAGGGCATGAAGGGGGAAATCTGGATGGTTCAACTGGGTGCAGGGGGGAAATGACTGAAAAAAAGTTTGGGAACCACTAGTCTACGGGCTGAGTCATCAACACCCATTGCCTTGTCTTCCCTGGTCCTAGCTTGTGAGGAGAGGAGGCTTGGCGCTGATCATATGGATACATGGTCAGTCTCTAAGGCATTGTCACTGTCCCTTACTTCTGTCATTCTTGAAGGTCTACCTGCTTAGTCATCAGCATCCATTGCCTGGCCCTCCCTGGTCCTAACTTGGATGGAGAAAGAGCTTAGGCGCTCATCATACGTATACATGGTCAGTTTGTAGAGCATTGTCACTGTCCCTTACCTCTGTCATTCATGAATGTCTACCTACTGAGTATCAGTAGCCATTGCCTAGTCCTCCCTGGTCCTAGCTTGTGTGGAGAGGAGGCTTGGCGCTGATCATATGGATATATGGTCAGTCTCTAGGGCATTGTTGTCATGGGTAGACATAATACTTTTAAAAGGAGATGTTTAAAAGACAAAAAATATTTATTCCCAGCGTGAGCAGTGAGGCGAGACGAAATTCGACTATGGCCCTGTTTGGGCAATCCTGTCATCTCATCATTTTCATCAGCATTTTGGAAGTAAACCAAGCCTCGCCGAGAGCGCCTGTCGTGATAAGGGAACTGTCCTGCTTTGACCAAGATGTCAGCATATTTTGAGAAAACGAGCCTGAGGGAAATCCTTGTTTAGGATATATGTCATCATGGAAGGACACGTGCTGTCCTTTTGTTACGACGTAACACGTGGTCCAGATTGCATCAGAAATTTCTTCTAGAAGCTTCCATGACGTGATCGAAGTGGGCGTTTTTGAGGAAGCCAATAGAGACGCAGAATTGTTAAAAATAACGCCTTCTATGGAAATGACCACTGCCCACTGTAATTAACTCCGCCCATACATGGGTATATAAACTTCGAGAAGAAAATGTCCAAGAGAGATAGGACAGGACATAAGACAAGAGAGGAGCTATGTCCGAATCAAATAAGATCCAAGTCCTAGCAAGATAAGAAACAGAGAAGACCAGAAGTCTGATAGAGCCACATTCTAACCTTCCCTTCAGACAACAAAAGCCTATCTACAAAAGATCCTGCTATGGCCGAGAAGAAGGGACAAATTGAAGCATCCAGCCCTCCCTGCTTGTGACAAGAAGTAGCCAACACTGCCTGCAGCCTGCCTTCGTTGTACAGTATCATCGAATCCTTAGAAGAAGACCTCTGATGTCCCTTCTTGATGCCACCCTTTTTGTGTCGTCTTCGAATCCGGTCATCGTGCCAGTTTCATCTGAATTTCAGCCGCCCTTCTGCAACGTTCTCAAGCCTGAAGTCTCCGTACCAGTATCGTCTCAGCAGCTGCAGAAAACTATTCCTAAAGTATTTCTACCTTACTAATTATTCCCCTTTTCTGTTGGTGTTTGGTTGGTTTGATTTGTCAGTTAAAGTAACAGAAGAAGTAACATTAGTTTTCTTTGTAAGGTTGTGAATAAACGTGTGTATTTTCGTGTGTTTCTTTTTATATTCATTTCCCATATTTCAATCGGTGCTGTTGATATTTATTCTACTTATTAAGAGAACCTGTAACGATTTTAAGATCGTAACAATTGTCACTGTTCCTTACCTCTGACTTTCATGAAGGTCTACCTGATTAGTCATCAGCAGCCTTTGCCTGGTCCTCCCTGATCCTAGCTTGGGTGGAGAAAGGGCTTAGGCGCTGATCATATGTAGAATATGTCAGTCTGTAGTGAACTGTTACTGACCCTTGCCTATGCCATTCATGATCGACCTTTAAACCTTTAAATGACTAAACTTAATATCAATTATCTCTTTAACAACCTGTCAACCTATATGTTCAATTATGATTCGTATGAACTATAGGCAGTTTAAAACAAGAAATTTATGTTCATTACCAGTGGAAAAATATGTCTAATCTCCCAAAAAATTAATCAAATGTTTAATTTTCGTTCCTTAATTGTTAATTTGCTCCAATTCAGAGGATTTGAATGACCTTACCATTTCTCCTGGCCACCTCTTCAATCTATTCCAAACACACTTGTCCCCAATCTGTCCACACTTTAATGGGATTTCAAGTCCATAGACCTCGTTGATGAGAGAGAGAGAGAGAGAGAGAGAGAGAGAGAGAGAGAGAGCGAGAGAGAGAGAGAGAGAGAGAGAGAGAGAGAGAGAGAGAGAGAGAGAGAGAGAGAGGCCATGTATCTTGTCTGGCTACAAAAGTGAAGCGCAAGAATCAGTAGAATGAGAGCGATAACTAGGTGTCTGACTGTATATATATATATATATATATATATATATATATATATATATATATATATATATATACATATATATATATAATATATATATATATTGTATATATATATATATATATATATATATATATATATATATATTGTATATATATATATATATATATATATATATATATATATATAGTATATATATTGTATATATATATACTATATATATATATATATATATATACACAATGTATATATATACACAATGTATATATATATACACAATGTATATACATATACATATATATATATATACATATATATATATATTTCCGGTCACACTCAGCTCTCCCATCCCTCGCGTAGGGAGGAGAGGAAGTATTCATACCGTGGTGAGAGGGGTGTGCGTGTGTGTGCATATCTATCGAAATATTTAGCCGTCGTTTTTGACGGGTCACGTACACTAGTGTATGATATAAAATAAAATGCATATTGGTTTACTTCAAACCACATCCTCAAAACAGAGAGAGAGAGAGAGAGAGAGAGAGAGAGAGAGAGAGAGAGAGAGACCATGTCACGAGTGAAGATGACATACACGAACTGCAAATATCAATAAGAAAATAAAGAATAAATATGTAAATAGACTATAAAACACAATCCTGAAACAGTAAATCCCTACTGGGGATAACACCAAGGAGTAATTACTACGAAAGATGAGAAGAGACGAGAATTAAGGAAAGAAAATGAGTAGGAAAATGGGTTTATTGTCAGGAGACCGTGAGTGAAAAGGGGTCAGTACAAAACAAAACAGTCAGAGAACTAATGGAACTTGCAATGTTTACTTTTCCCTGGGAGATCTTGAGTTCTTGCCCTATGGACCGACTACCTACCAGCCCGACTACCTATCAGCCTTTCTCCCTATCAGCCCGTCTATCTACCAGCTCATTTACCTACCAGCCCGTCTATCTACCAGCTCATTTACCTACCAGCCCGTCTACATACCAGCCTGTCTACCTACCAGCCTGTCAAACTTACCAGCCCGTCTACTTATCAGCCTTTCTCCCTATCAGCCCGTCTATCTACCAACATATTTACCTACCAGCCCGTCTACCTACCAGCCTGTCAAACTTACCAGCCCGTCTACCTACCAGCCCGTCGCCCTACCAACCCGTCTACCTAGCAGCCCGTTTACCTATCAGCCTCTACCTATCAGCCCATCTACCTACCAGCACGTCTACCTACCAGCCCGCCTACCTACCAGCCCATCTACCTATCAACAGCACATCTAACTACCAGCCCGTCTACCTACCAGCCCTTCTACCTATCAGCCTGTCTTCCTATCAGCAGCACATCTAACTACCAGCCCGTCTACCTACCAGCCCGTCTACCTATCAGCCTGTCTTCCTATCAGCAGCACATCTAACTACCAGCCCGTCTACCTACCAGCCCGTCTACCTATCAGCCTGTCTTCCTATCAGCAGCACATCTAACTACCAGCCCGTCTACCTACCAGCCCGTCTACCTATCAGCCTGTCTACCTATCAGCAGCACATCTACCGACCAGCCCGTCTACCTATCAGCCCGTCTACCTATCAGCAGCACATATACCGACCAGCACGTCTACCTACCAGCCCGTTTATGCGACAGGAGAGAGAGAGAGAGAGAGAGAGAGAGATAAGGGCGCTTAGGTATACAAATGAAAATTGTAAGCACTATTAGAAAGGAAGATATTACTAGAATATTTGATATCTTCCTATACGTTGTGAGAGAGAGAGAGAGAGAGAGAGAGAGAGAGAGAGAGAGAGAGAGAGAGAGAGAGAGGAGGAGAGAGAACAATGGCGCATATGTATACAAATGAAAGTGCTTTGTGCTCGTTTAGTTTCCTCTTATATTTCCGGAGAAGAAGAAGAAAGTATTTTCTTCTCTGTGCAAGAAGCCTTTGAAGTTAACGCATCGTCGTCGGACGAAATTGGGTCTCACAGATTCTACTGTTCTGATTATTAAATAGAAACCAGGTTTCCGAAATGAAGGTCGAATCTGTGGGGGAAAAAGCTTTGCCTTATAATAACCAAGTTAGATTTCATTCGATATTTGCTCTCAAAAAAGACCCACTCTCTCCCTAAGCATACAAATAAAAATTTCCACTTCGGTTAGGTTTTTTTATTTCTTAAATGCTTGCTTGTAGATTCCCTGGCCCTTGCATGCACGGGCTCTTGAAATAATGCAGTCACTATAGTCCATTTCTTTTAGCGAGGCATATTTGCACCAACTCCCAGCGGTGCCCTTTTAGCTCGGAAAAGTTTCCTGATCGCTGATTGGTTGGACAAGATAATTCTAACCAATCAGCGATAAGGAAACTTTTCCGAGCTAAAGGGGAACCCCAGCGAGTCGGTGCAAATATGCCTCGCTAAAAGAAATGGACTATAGGTGATATGGGGCTACCTATCACCTAATTTCCAGTCCGGTATGGTTTCATCTACTTTTTTTTCAAATGCTTGCTTGCTTGTGGATTGCACGGGTTCTTGCAAATAATGCAGCCAATAGGTGATTGGTTTGCTTTGGTTTGTAGTTGATTAAGGATAAAAGGATGAATGATAATCACCAACTTTTATCTATTACCTCCACCAACGAAGTTGGAAGGAGGTTACGTTTTATCCCCTGTTTGTATGTTTGTTTGTGTGAGTGTGTTTGTTTGTGAACCGCTTCCTGACCAAAATTTTAATCGTAGAGTAATGAAACCTTCAGGGATTAACTATTATGTAAAAAGCAGGAAATTATTGAATTTTGGAAGGTCAAGGTCACGGTCAAGAAATATGTTCATTTCACGTAATCAGCCATAAGTTTGGAAATCCTTGTCACAGAGACTTCAAACTTAGTTCATATTTGAGTGGATGACAATCCACACCAATTAATACATGTTAAGGTCAAGGTCAAGGTTGACCAAAATGTCGAGAAATAAGCTACCGCAGCGGAGGTCTGCGTTCTACTGAGTGCCGCTCTAGTTATCAAAAATTTCATATTCTTCCTTTTACTTGCAAGTTTGCCTTCTTTATTTTTCATTCCTGGATACTGAATGCAAACGTACATATGAAGTCAATTAAAACGTTAATAATTACACGTCATGTTCACAGGGTGACATTCAAACTAACAAGACTAGATCTCTCTCTCTCTCTCTCTCTCTCTCTCTCTCTCTCTCTCTCTTAGTAATCAGACATTTATTAAACAGAAAAGGAAGACATTCAAACACACAAGGCCAGATATCGCTTTCTTGCAACTATCACTCTCTCTCTCTCTCTCTCTCTCTCTCTCTCTCTCTCTCTCTCTCTCTCCTCCTCTCTCTCTCTCTCTCTCTCTCTCTCTTAGTAATCAGACATTTATTAAACAGAAAAGGAAGACATTCAAACACACAAGGCCAGATATCGCTTTCTTGCAACTATCACTCTCTCTCTCTCTCTCTCTCTCTCTCTCTCTCTCTCTCTCTCTCTCTCTCTCTCTCTCTCTCTCTCTCTCTCTCTCTCCATACACACAAACGTGATAATAATCATTTATTAAACAGAAAATAAAGTCATCCAAACTCACAAGGCTAAATATCACTTTCATGCAATTCTCTCTCTCTCTCTCTCTCTCTCTCTCTCTCTCTCTCTCTCTCTCTCTCTCTCTCTCTCTCTCTCTCTCTCTCTCTCTCAGCACACACACAATCCTGATAATAATCAGACATTTATTGAAAAAGGAAATGAACGGTTTTTGAAAACCAATCAATCATTTAAAAATAATCATACTAATCAGTTTACATCAAACAGCTGATATATATGAAAAAATGAAACTTTTTCATGAAAATATCAAAAGGTCAAACGTTGCATATACATTACTGAGAATATAAAGTATATTACAATCCAGTTGCTTTGCTAAAACGCCAGCTGAAGCCCTAAATGATTTCACTTAGGGCACAAATGAAGTCAGGAATGAAGACACGAATGAGTTATAATTGATTTCACTTATGATTTTACGAATGAAGACAAGAATGATGTTATAAATTATTTCACTTATGATTTTACGAATGAAAACACGAATGAGTTATAATTGATTTCACTTATGATGTCACAAAGGAATTTACGAAGGAAGTCATGCATGATTTCACTCATGATTTCATAAATAAATTCACGAATGAAGACATAAATGATTTCACTTATGATTTCACGAATGAAGATAAGACTGAAGTCATAAATTTCACTTATGACGTCACGATTGAAATCATAAATGATTTGTCTTATGACGTCACGAATGAAGCCACAAATGATTTCAATTAAGTCACAAATGAAGTCACGAAGGAAGACACAATGAGTCATAATTGATTTCACTTATGATGTCATGAATGAATTCACGAATGAAGTCATAAATTATTTCACTTATGGCGCCAGAGGAGATAAATGATGATGTCAAATTACAATAAATTATCATAAATAAAAAGAAAATAAAGTAAATATATATCAGTTAATGAATATGCAAATATATTGATGAATACATCATCCTTAACATAGAGATAAACTGGCGTAAAAATAATAAAAAAAAAAATAATAATACAATTAATTAGGAAAATTACTAAAATTATGAAAATTATTACAATTAATTAAGAAAATTATTTTAAAATATTGATGAATACATCACCCTTAATATAGAGATAAACAGGCGAAAAGATAATTCTAAATAATATTACAATTAGGAAAATGAGTAAAATTAAGAAAATTATTAAAATTAATTAAGAAAATTATTTTAAAATATTGATGAATACATCACCCTTAATATAGCGATAAACAGGCGAAAAGATAATTAAGAAAATTATTATAATCAATTAGGAAAATTACTAAAATTAAGAAAATTATTAAAATTAAGAAAATTATCTTAAAATATTGATGAATACATCACCCTTAATATAGCGATAAACAGGCGAAAAGATAATTAAGAAAATTATTATAATCAATTAGGAAAATTACTAAAATTAAGAAAATTATTAAAATTAAGAAAATTATCTTAAAATATTGATGGATACATCACCCTCAACATAGAAATAAACAGGCGAAAAGATAATTCTAAAAAATATTACAATTATTTAGGAAAATTACTAAAATTAAGAAAATTATTCCAAATAATTAAGAATATTATTTAAAGCCTCGCCAAAATTAGTTTGTGCGAGTTCTGTGAAATACATTGCGAACACTAAGTCAAAGGAAACACGCACTACGAATAATGAGCGAACTTCCCAAATGAAATTAGGTTAAGGGATGATATCTAAACAGAAATTATTCTTGCGATGGCCTGGCGTGGCAGCAGTAGAGTTCTGTATACCAGAATATAGCAGATTATATATATATATATATATATATATATATATATATATATATATATATATATATATATATACATATATATATATATATATATATATATATATATATATATATACATATATATATGTGTGTGTATATATATATATATATATATATATATATATACATATATATATATATATACATATATATATATATACGTATATATATATGTATATATATACATATATATATATATATATATATATGCAAAAAACCACAGGTTAAATGAAAATAGGAAATATAAGATTAAGTCCTGGCTAGTTTCGTGATACTTCTTCAAAGTCCTCTGAAGAAATATCACGAAACTAGTCAGGACTTAACCTTATATTTCCAATTTTCATTTTACTTGTGGTTCTTTTACATCTGAGTATCCCGTTTTCCTGTGATTTTTACGCATATATATATATATATATATATATATATATATACAATATATAAATGCATTTTAATCTCAAATTGGTAACGAATCCTTGCAACTAGAAGTCTATATTCGATCCCAATATGGGATAGAAATTTAAATCTACATACATACATGCAAGAATACATACCCCATTATCTTCCCATATTCTTACATATAATAGAAATTCTTTTCCCTACTTAGTTATTCCTACTAAAACATAAAATATCAGTCCTGCTTTTGTGAGTCGAGAATCACATAACGCAGAGAAGTGTGAAGTAATGAAAATCAAATTTCCAATTATTGCTTTCATATTTCATTATCAATATTTCCTCCAGACTCTCTTTTCATATGCTGCAGGAAAGCTATTTAGGCTCGTTTTGCAAGTAGGTTATCATTTAAGCTCGTTTTGCAAGTATTATTTAGGCTCGTTTTGTAAGCAATATTTAGGCTCGTTTTGCAAGCATTATTTAGGCTCGTTTTGCAGGTAGGTTATTATCTAAGCTCGTTTTGCAAGAATTATTTAGGCTCGTTTTGCACGTATTATTTAAGCTCGTTTTGCAAGTATTATATAGGCTCGTTTTGTAAGTATTATTTAAGCTCGTTTTACAAGTATTATTTAAGCTCGTTTTGCAAGTATTATATAGGCTCGTTTTGCAAGTATTATTTAAGCTCGTTTTGCAAGTATTATATAGGCTCGTTTTGTAAGTAACATTTAAACTTGTTTTGCAAGTATTATTTAAGCTCGTTTTGCTAGTATAGTATTATTTAGGCTCGTTTTGCAAGTATTATTTATGCTCGTTTTGCAAGTTGAGTATTATTTAGGCTCGTTTTGCAAGTAGGGTATTATTTAGGCTGGTTTTGCAAGCATTATTTATGCTCGTTTTGCAAGTAGAGTATTATTTAGGCTCGTTTTGCATGTATTCTTTAGGCTCGTTTTGCTAGTATCTTTTAGGCTCGTTTTGTAAGTATTATTTCGGCAGAAAGAGGCCTTACATTTCATTCGCAAATTTCGGTGAGTACTAAAGGTTAAACATTCTGAGAACAGTGAAGATAACTACAGGGAAAGATGATTTACATCAGCCAAAATTCCAGAAAAAAAAAACACAGCTTAAACATTCTGAAAACAGTGACGATAACCATTGGGAAAGTTAATTTCTTTCACCCAACATTCCCGAAAAAATCACAGTGCACACGAATCATTTCAAAACTATCGCTCAAAACATGCACAGATAGATTTTAGCGCGATTGTACATCCTTTTCCAAGGAGACAGGCTAACGCCTGACAGCCTATCAAGAAACTAGTAAACCTCGGATTCATGTGACCGTTTATTTCCATCGACTCCCAAACATAGTATTCCATATATCTTTTTCTTTCCCTTAGGTTGAAAACCTTTCTATTTCTACATTCTACATTTTTTCTTCTTTTAAATGATCACTTGTTTCTTTAAGGTTGGCTAAGGTACAGAAATGTCACTAGTTTTTATTCATTTCAAGAAAATACTAAATACATATATTATTATCATTATTAATAATTACTAGCCAAGCTACAACCCTAGTTAGGAAAGCAGGATACTATAAGCCCAAGGGCTCCAACATGGAAAAAATAGCCGATTGAGGAAAGGAAATAAAGAAACTGATAGAACAGTAAGCCTGTGTACCCCTAAGACCAGAGAACAAAATATATATATGCATATATATATATATATATGCATATATATATGTATATATACATATATATATATACAGTATACTGTATAAAACACCCACACACACACACATATATATATATATATATATATATATATATATATATATATATATATATACACACATGCATATATACATACACACACACACACACACATATATATATATATATATATATATATATATATATATGCATATACATATAATGTACACACACATATATATACATATATATATGCATATATATATACACTAGGCTACGATATATATATATATATGTATATATATATATATATATATATATATATATATATATACACATACATACATACATACATACAAATAGAATATTAGCTTAACTCTTCAACTGAACATTTGCATCTGTAAACAAATCATAATTGAGAATAAAGTAATTAGCATATATATGAAATAATCACGAACTGGAGGCCTCTATTGGCTTCAAATCATTTCGCATGCAAGGTACAGCATTGCAATCTATCAATACAAAAAAAAAATGTCTTTTTTTTATGAAATCTCAATCACTATTCGCTTTGATCTATTTAAGGGGAAGACTCGAAAAAGAGATATTTTTAAGAAGTTTAATGCAGTTAATAAATGATTTTTTAGCAAAAGATTTTTTTTTTTTATCAAATCTAGTTTGCGGTTTCTTTCATTGCTGATTATTCAAAGACTAAATATATAGCATATCTTCAGGTAGTAGGTAGGTCAAGGCACCAGCCGCCCGTTGAGATACTAAAGCTAGGGAGTTATGGGGTCCTTTGACTGGCCAGACAGTACTGCATTGGATCCTTCTCTCTGGTTACGGTTCACTTTCTCCTTGCCTACACATTCACCGATTAGTGTGGCCTATTATGTACATACTCTCCTCTGTCCTCATACACCTGAAAACATTGAGATTACTAAACAATTCTAATTCACCCAAGGGGTTAACAACCACATTGTAATTGTTCAGTGGCCACTTTCCTCTTGGTAAGAGTAGAATAGACTCTTTTTAGCTATGGTAAGGAGCTCTTCTAGGAGTACACTCCAAAATGAAACCATTGTTGTCCAGTCTTGGGTAGTGCCATAGCCTTTGCACATGGTCTTCCACTGTCTTGGGTTAAAGTTCTCTTGCTTGATGGTACACTCAGGCACATTATTCTATCTTATTTCTTTTCCTCTTATTTTGATTTAGAGTTTTTATGGTTTATATATGAATGATTTATTTTAATGTTATTACTATTCTAAAAATAATTTATATTATTTGCTCAATACTTTTCTTACAGTTTCCTTATTTCCTTTCCTCACTGGGCTATTTTCCCAGTCGAAGCCCTCGGGCTTATAGCATGCTGCTTTTCCAACTAGGGTTGTAGCTTAACAAGTAATAATAATAATAATAATAATAATAATAATAATGACAATGACAATGACAATGACAATGACAATGACAATAATAATAATAATAATAATAATAATAATAATAACAAAAGATTCATTACATGAAAAACCAACTTTTTTTAACAATCGAATAACGGATAAATCACTAAATTTTAATGAAGCTAAATAAAAAAATATAAATATGAATACGACAATGAGAAATAAATATAATCTTTATGTAGGGTATACAGACTATCTTGAAAATCTAGTGGAATAAAAGAGGAAATAAATGAAATTAATGACGAACAACATAAGAATAAATAGATGTTTAATGAACATATAAGACAATAAAATATTCAAAAACAAAATTCTGTAATAATAACGTACTTCTAATAAATTCTTTGTTATTTGATAAACAACCGAAAAAATAACAACATAAAAATCATATATATTTGATAAACATACTGTATATCACAATATACATATTCGAAAACAAAATTCTGTAATAATAATAATGTACTTCCGTTCAATTCTTCGTGATTTGATAAACCCAAAAAAAAAATAATTATAAAAAATATCTATTTGATATACATACTGTATATCACAATAAACATATTCAAAAACAAAATTCGGTAATAATAATAATCTACATCTGTTAAATTCTTCGTGATTTGATAAACCAAAAAAAAATAACATTATAAAAATATTTAATTGATAAACATACTGTATATCCCAATATACATAGGCCTCTTCAAAAACAATATTTTATAATAATAACAATGTATTTCTGTTTAATTCTTCGTGATTTGATAAACCAAAATAAATAACAGAAAAAATATCTACTTGATAAACATATAGTATATCCAAATATAAATATTCATAAAACAAAATTCTATAATAATAACAATGTACTTCAGTTTAATTCTTTGTGATTTAATAAAAAAAAAAAAATATCAATTTTATAAAGCATATTGTATATCCCAATATACATATACAAAAAACAAAATTCTTCAATAATAATGTACTTCTGTTGAATTCTTATTAATCTTATCATCGAAAACAAATAATTATCGTTACACCTTGAATAATACACTAATATACACAGTATCCCATCTTGTACCACATGGATATGACATACTGTAGATCTAAAAAAAATAAATAAATAAATAAATAAAAAATAAAAACATTGAAAAAAAAGAACAATCAAAACACGTAAAATAAATATTAAAGTTACAAAGTTTTTACCTTATAGATGAAGTATTCTTGTAGGGTCATATCCCCCCCAAAAAATCTATCGACGTGAAAATTTCTTTTCAGCGAATTTCCCACAACTTCCTAAAAACAGTTTTTTAAAAACCAAGTCTACAACAGACTGTAGTCCAGAAATATCCATTTAGCGAGCGACAATATCTTCTACATTTCAAGTTTTGTTTACACTTTAAAGCTGTCTTCTTCTTCTTTCTTTTGAAGTTGAGTATCTCAAGTCAGCGAAAGTGAATTAGGCAGTGACGTAGCTCAGCGGGATCACGAGAAACACCAACAGAGCAACAGGTCTGCTGCCGCATTACTGGAAACGAGTCAACGACTTGCCTGGTTCCAGCTTTCCCCAACCTTAGTGCCCCGCCCCCCTCGGCTGGGGTTGCCAGATGTCGTGATTTCTAGTTCGGCGACGATTAATCGGACGAGGGGTCAGAGTTTCCGTAATTGTTCGCTTTACGATGAATGTTTAGTTTTGGAGAGGGATTTTATATCAAACGTTTTTCTAATGTATTATGTTGCTTGGTGAGTTATTTTATCAACAAAATTTAAAAAAATAATATCGTGAAAAATAATTATAAAAATTTTGTTTTGTAAAATGATTTTATATCAAACGTTTTTCTAATGTATTATGTTGCTTGGCGAGTTATTTTATCAACAATGTTAAAAAAAAAATATTGTGAAAAATAATTATAAAAATTTTGTTTTGTAAAATGATTTTATATCAAACGTTTTTAATGCATTATGTTATAAAAATAAAATAGTCAAAAAATGTCTACACATACAAGAGATGGTTGTAGACATTAATTTTGTAAAGTGATTTTATATCAAACGTTAAAAAATATTGCCTAAAAATAATGTAAACACACACAAGATATAATTATAGACAATTAATTTTGTAAAGTGATTTTATACCAAACGTTTTTCTAATGTATTATGTTGCTTGGCGAGTTATTTTATCAACAATGTTAAAAAAAAATATTGTGAAAAATAATTATAAAAATTTTGTTTTGTAAAATGATTTTATATCAAACGTTTTTAATGCATTATGTTATAAAAAAAATAGTCAAAAAATGTCAACACATACAAGAGATGGTTGTAGACATTAATTTTGTAAAGTGATTTTATATCAAAAGTTAAAAAATATTGCCTAAAAATAATGTAAACACACACAAGATATAATTATAGACAATTAATTTTGTAAAGTGATTTTATACCAAACGTTTTTCTAATGTATTATGTTGCTTGGCGAGTTATTTTATCAACAATGTTAAAAAAAAAAATATTGTGAAAAATAATTATAAAAATTTTGTTTTGTAAAATGATTTTATATCAAACGTTTTTAATGCATTATGTTATAAAAAAAAATAGTCAAAAAATGTCAACACATACAAGAGATGGTTGTAGACATTAATTTTGTAAAGTGATTTTATATCAAACGTTAAAAAATATTGCCTAAAAATAATGTAAACACACACAAGATATAATTATAGACAATTAATTTTGTAAAGTGATTTTATACCAAACGTTTTTCTAATGTATTATGTTGCTTGGCGAGTTATTTTATCAACAATGTTAGAAAATAAAAATATTGTGAAAAATAATCATAAAAAATTTATTTTGTAAAATGATTTTATAACAAACGTTTTTAATGCATTATGTTATTAAAAAAATTATTGTCAACACATACAAGAGATGGTTGTAGATATTAATTTTGTAAAATGATTTTATATCAAACGTTAAAAAATATTGTCTAAATTAATGTAATCACACACAGGAGATAATTATAGACAATTAACTTTCGAAAGTGATTTTATATAAAACGTCTTTCTAATGTATTATGTTGCTTGGTGAGTTCTTTAATCAACAATAATCATATTAAAAAATATTAAATAATAAAAATAATGTAAACACATACAAGAGATAGTTATAAATATTATTTTTTTAAAGTGATATTATATCAAACGTTGCATTTTTTTCGAAGTTCATTTTTTAACGATGCCAAAAGAAATGTCAAAAAAAATGTAAACACATGAAAGGGAGCTATAAACATTTTATTTTGTAAAGAGAGTTAATATAAAAAGTTTTTAATGTATCATGTTGCGGTTTTGGAGAGTTCATTTTTTCAACAATGCTAAAAAAAATTGTCAAAAAAAAAACACATGCAAGAGAGATATAAACATTTAATTTTGTAAAGTGATTTTATATGAAAAAAATTTTAATGTGTTACGTTGCTTGGTGAGTTCTTTTATCAACAATGTTCAAAACAATAAAAAATATTTTAAAAAATATTGTCAACACATACAAGAGATGGTTATAGACATTTAACTTCGTAGAGTGATTTTATATCAAACGTTTTTAGTGTATTATTTTCAAAATAAACAAAAAATATTGTCAAAAATATTGTCAACACATACAAGAGATGGTTGTAGACATTAATCTTGTTAAGTGATTTTAAATCAAACGTTTTTAGTGTATTATTTTCAAAATAAACAAAAAATATTGTCAAAAGTATTGTCAACACATACAAGAGATGGTTGTAGACATTAATCTTGTTAAGTGATTTTAAATCAAACGTTTTTAGTGTATTATTTTCAAAATAAACAAAAAATATTGTCAAAAATATTGTCAACACATACAAGAGATGGTTGTAGACATTAATCTTGTTAAGTGATTTTAAATCAAACGTTTTTAGTGTATTATTTTCAAAATAAACAAAAAATATTGTCAAAAATATTGTCAACACATACAAGAGATGGTTGTAGACATTAATCTTGTTAAGTGATTTTAAATCAAACGTTTTTAGTGTATTATTTTCAAAATAAACAAAAAATATTGTCAAAAATATTGTCAACACATACAAGAGATGGTTGTAGACATTAATCTTGTTAAGTGATTTTAAATCAAACGTTTTTAGTGTATTATTTTCAAAATAAACAAAAAATATTGTCAAAAGTATTGTCAACACATACAAGAGATGGTTGTAGACATTAATCTTGTTAAGTGATTTTATATCAAACGTTAAAAAATATTGTCTAAAATTAATGTAAACACATGTAAGAGATAGTTATAGACATTTTATTTTGTAAAGTGATTTTATACCAAACACTTTTAATGTAATATGTTGCTTGGTGAGTTATTTTATAAACAATGTTCAAAATAAAGACATATTGTCAAAAAAAAAAAATGTCAATACATACAAGATATAGTTATAGACATTTAAATTTGTAAATTGATTTTATATACAACTTTTTTTTAATTTACTAGGTTGCTTAGGAGTTCTTTTATCAACAATAATAAAAAAGAATTGTCAAAAATAAGGTAAACACATACAAGAGATAGTTATAAAACATGTAATTTAAATCAGTGATTCTATATCAAGTGTTTTTAATGAACAAAGTTAGAAAAAAAAATATCTAAAAATAATTTAAACACATAAAAGAGATGGTTATAGACATTTAATTTTGTAAAGTGATTTTATATCAAACATTTTTAATGTATTATATTAAAAAAAACACTAGATATTATCTAAAAATAATGTCAAAACATACAAGAGATGGTTATAGACATTTAAATTTGTAAAGGGATTTTATATCAAACGTTTTTAATGTATTATGTTCAAAACACACAATATATAGACAGCTAAATATTTAGATAGTTATGCACAAACCACTCCCTCTCATCAGGCATGACTATTCCCTCTCCCACTACCCAAAGGACGGGTAATTAATCAATTTACTTGTTATATCGACATATATATATATATATATATATATATATATATATATATATATATATATATATATATATATATGAATATTTTATCATTATTAATAGCCTAGCTACAACCCTTATCGGAAAAGCTGGATGCTCTTATTCTAATGGCTTCAAAAGGGAAAGTAGCCCAGTGAGGAAAGGAAATAAGGAAGCAGATAGAATAATGTGCCGGGGTGTACCCTCAAGCAAGAGAACTCTAACTCAAGACCGTGGAACATTCATGGTACAGAGGCTATGGTGCTACCCAAGACTAGAGAACAATGGTTTGATTTTGGAGTGTCCTTCTCCTAGAAGAGCTGCTTACCATAGCTAAAGAGTCTCTTCTACCCTTACCAAGAGGAAAGTAGCCACTGAACAATTACAGTGCAGTAGTTAATCGCTTAAGTGAAGTAGAGTTATTATTATTATTATTATTATTATTATTATTATTATTACTATCCAAGCTACAACCCTAGTTGGAAAAGCAAGATGCTATAAGCCCAGGGGCTCCAACAGGGAAAAATAGCCCAGTGAGGAAAGGAAATAAGGAAATAAATAAATGAAGAGAACAAATTAACAGTAAATCATTCTAAAAACAGTAACAACGTTTTTCCAGTTATGTGTAAAGAATAGGCCAAGCTATTCGGTGTATGTGTAGGCAAAGGGAAAATGATCCGTAACCAGAGAGGGTTCCAAAAACCTATCTAGCCAGTCAAAGGATCAAATAACTCTATAGCAAATTATATTCATATGTAAAATCAATAAAAATCAGGATGACAATGAAATTCCTCACAAAATGAGGATATAAAAGACTAGAGGGATACTCAGTAGAGCGCACACCTCCGCCAAGGCAGCTTATTGCTCGAAATTTTGCTCGACCTTAACCTTGACCTTTGACCTTAACATGTAATAATTGGCGTGGATTTTCATACACTCAAATAAGAACCAAGTTTGAAGACTCTGTGACAAAGATGTCCAAACTCAGGGCTGATTACGTGATGTGGATAATTTGCTCGACCTTGATCTTGACCTTTGACCTTAACATGTGTTAATTGCCGTGGATTTTCATATAATCAAATATGAACTAATTTTTAAGTCTCTGTGACAACAATATCCAAACTTATGGCTTGATTACGTGGATTGGACATTTTGCTTGACCTTGACCTTCCAAAATTCAATCATTTCCAAATTTTTACATAACAGTTAATCCCTGCAAATTTCATCAATCTGCGATTAAAATTGCGGTCAGGAAGCTGCTCACAAACCAACACAAACAAACAAAATGGGGTTGAAACATAACCTCCTTCCAACTTCCATGGCGGAGGTAATAAAAGACAACACACACCAGAATTCACAATAATGTTAAAAGTGAGATAAAAAAAACTGGGGGAGTTTAAAACAAAGTCACTGGCGTTTTTCCCTTCGTTATGGTGATGTAAATCATAGAAGGAATCTCAGGGCAAAAAAAAAGAAGGAAAAAAAAAACATGATACGGTTGTTTGTCAACATATTTTTCTCGTTATTGCTGCTACGTCTGTACACTGCAGTGTTATAAATCGATTGGGACGCTCTCTCTCTCTCTCTCTCTCTCTCTCTCTCTCTCTCTCTCTCTCTCTCTCTCTCTCAACTTTGGCAATGCTTCCAGAAGGCTCATTTCACAGCCTCTACAAAGTAAAGAACACTTTCAGAGAGTTACAATCACTGCTCTCTCTCTCACTCTCTCTCGACTTTCACAATGCTTCCAAAAGGCTAAATTCCCTGTGTGTGTGTGTGTGTGTGTGTGTGTGTGTGTGTGTGTGTGTGTGTGTGTGTGTGTGTGTGTGTGTGTGTGGCTACGTTTACTCGTACCAAGTAGTTACCTACAATCTACAAGATCGAAGTAAAAAAAATATATATACTCAAATATTTGTCCAGGTTTCAAATATGCAAAGTGAGGAAGGAGAGAGAGAGAGAGAGAGAGAGAGAGAGAGAGAGAGAGAGAGAGAGAGAGAGAGAGTGAGAGAGAGAGAGAGAGATATGAGGCTGCTGATATCACTTCAAAAATATCAGTTGAAAGAATGCAAAAATATTAATTAAAGAATAAAACAATAACTTTTTCACACGTTAATGAGTTTTTTTTTCAACGAAGAATACTTATTAACCTTTTTGACCAAAATGATCGAGTAAAATGATTGAAGAAGTGAAGCAACAAGAGAAAGGATTTCGAGTAAAGGTTGGAAAGACTTGATCGGATTATCGATCAATTATCGATCAATTATCGATCAGTCTTAGAAAGAAAATACATTTTATTTTTCAGTGAAGTTCTTATTGAAAAACTCAATACGGCCTTTTCCAGTGAATGTTGTTACAAGAGTAAAAATATATTCTTATCTTGGGTGTTTATTCTTTACCAAAAGCATAGAATAATGTTAAAACCTACATCGAGAGAGAGAGAGAGAGAGAGAGAGAGAGAGAGAGAGAGAGAGAGAGAGAGAGAGAGAGAGAGAGAGAGCGAGAGAGACTTTTCCAGTGAAAATTGTTACCGGAATAAAAAATATATTCTAATCTTAGGAGTTCATTCTTTACCAAAAAATATAGAATATATGTTAAAACCTACATCTAGAGAGAGAGAGAGAGAGAGAGAGAGAGAGAGAGAGAGAGAGAGAGAGAGACTTTTCCAGTGAAAATTGTTACCGGAATAAAAAATATATTCTAATCTTAGGAGTTCATTCTTTACCAAAAAATATAGAATATATGTTAAAACCTACATCTAGAGAGAGAGAGAGAGAGAGAGAGAGAGAGAGAGAGAGAGAGAGACATGAGAAATAAGCATGTTTATATATATATATATATATATATATATATATATATATATATATATATATATATATATATATATATATATATATAGGCTATATATATATATATATACGATTCAATATTCAACAAGTATAGATCACTCTACGAACATGCCCTCATTATAACCCCACGACGTCCTATACTTAGACCATATTAACGAGAAATTGATTTTAAAATTAATCAATACCTGAACAGCCCAAGACCCCCATCTTCAATGGCCAACATTATAGATTTTCATCTCAACCATTGAACTGTTCTAAAGTTGAGTATTCGGTTATTATTATTATTATTATTATTATTATTATTATTATTATTATTATTATTATTATTATTGTTGTTATTTTTATTAATTTTGTTATTGTTATTGTTATTGTTATAATTATTATTATTATTATTATAATTATTATTATTATTATTATTATTATTTTCATCATTATTATTATTGTTGTTGTTATCATTATTATTAGCATTTTTATTATTATGATTATGATTATGATTATGATTGTTATTGTTATTGTTATTGTTATTATTATTATTATTATTATTATTATTATTATTATTATTATTATTGTTATTATTATTTTCATTATTGTTATATTATATTTATTATTATTATTATAATGATTATTATCATTATTACTTGCTAAGCAACAACCCTAGTTGGAAAAGCAGGATGCTATAAGCCCAGGGGCCCCAACAAGGAAAATAGGCCAGTGAGGAAAGGAAAAAAGCAAAAATAGAATATTTTAAGAGGAGTAACAACATTGAAATAAATATCTCCAATATAAATTACATAAACTTTCACAAAACAAGAGGAAGAGAAATTACATAGAATAGTATACCCGAGTGTACCCTCAAGCAAGAGAACTCTAACCCAAGACAGTATAAGACCATGGTACAGAGGCTTTGATGTAAATAGTCTTATTCTGTTCATTTTGATCTTGAGGAATAACAACATTGGGAACTAGAGGGGCACTCAATGGAGAGCAGACCTCCGCCGCAGAAGCCTATTTCTGGAACTTTTGCTCGACCTTGACCTTTGACCTTGACATGTATTAATTGGCGGGGATTTTCGTACACTCAAATATGAACCAAGTTTGAAGTCTCTGTGACAACGATGTCCAAACTTATGGCTGATTACGTGAATTGGACGTTTTGCTCGTCCGTGACCTTAACCTTTGACCTTCAAAAAT
>NC_090726.1:198647624-198650124 GCF_036898095.1 Palaemon carinicauda
CAAGAAAACACCTTTATCATGATAAAACACCTCTATCATGATAAAACACCTTTATCACGAAAAAACACCTTTACCACAAGAAAACACCTTTATCATGATAAAACACCTCTATCATGATAAAACACCTTTATCACGAAGAAACACCTTTAACACAAGAAAAGACCTTTATCATGATAAAACACCTTTATCACGAAAAAACACCTTTATCACGAAAAAACAACTTTATCATGAGAAAACACCTTTATCATGAGAATACACCTTTATCATGATAAAACACCTTTATCATGATAAAACGCCTTTATCATGAGACAACACCTATATCATAAAACACCTATATCATAAAACACCTTTATCATGATAAAACACTTTATCATGAAAAACACCTTTATCAAGAGAAAACACCTTTATCACGATAAAACCCCTTTATCATGATAAAATACCTTTATCAGGATAAAACACCTTTATCATGATAAATCTCCTTTATCATGAAAAAAAAAACCTTTATCATTGTGCAATTCGACAAATGAACTCTCTCATACAAACATCAGTTCAATAATATGCAAATTCATGATAATACTGTCATTTCCGAAGAGGACTTACCTAAACTGCAGATAACCAGGTGAATTAAACCAGGTGTTTCCGGGCTCTAAATGATTATGAGGTCGATGGCTTTTAATTTAGTTGATCATCACTATTTTGCATATGGAGTCACTTCCTCTGGAATTTGAAAAGAAAATATTAAGAATAAGAATAAAAAGGTTATTATTGTTATTGTTATTGTTATTGTTATTATTATAAATTATTCAAATCACTAATTATTAATTATTAATCATTATTATTAATTAAATTAATTATTAATTATTAATCATTATTAATAACTAATCAATTAAATCATTAATTATTAATCATTAATCATTATTAATAACTAATCAATTAAATCATTAATTATTAATTATTAATAATTATTATTAATCAATAATTATTACTCATTACTATCTATTATTAATTATCAATCATCATTATTAATCATTAATAATAATAATAATTATTATTATTATTATTATTATTATCACTTGAGTTTATAAAAAAATATCATGAATATATTGTTGTATATGGAAAGCTGACATTATTAATAATAATAAGAATTTTGAAAATAGGAAAAACCCCATAGAATAAGGATGGAGAGGGTAAATTATTATTATTATTATTATTATTATTATTATTATTATTATTATTATTATTATTATTATTATTATTCAAATTTATAAAAAATGTAAATATATTGCTGCGTATGGTTAATATATATCAATAATAATAGTTGCATTATTAAAAAGTATATAACATAAAATTTTTCGAACATCTGCTTAGTGTCACTTGCCAGCATTGATATTCGTAAGTTATGGTAAGCAACTTTTCTATGAGAAGGACACTCCAAAATCAAACCATTGTTCTCTAGTCTTGGGTAGTGCCATAGCCTCTGTGCCATGGTCTTCCACTGTCTTGGGTTAGAGTTCTCTTGCTTGAGGGTACACTAGGGCACAATATTCTATCCCTTTTCTCTTCCTCTTGTTATTTTGAAGTTTTTATAGTTTATATATGAAATATTTACTTTTGATGTTATAATTGTTTTTAAACTTTTCTTAGTTTGTTTCTTTTCCTCACTGGGCTATTTTCCCTATTAGAGCCCTTGGACTTATAGCATTGGCTTTATAGCATCCTACTTTTCCAACTAGGGTTGTAGCTTAGTTAATAAAATAACAATAATAAAAGATGATTTTAATTAATTTTAGATGTGCCAATGTAAAATCAAAATCCCCTTTGTTAAAAATAGAATATAAGACGAAAGAACAACTAAATAGAAATATCATTGGGATTTACTTCAAGCCAAAAATACCCCTCAGTTTATAATATAAAATTCCTTGTTTTGAAAACCCTCCCAGGAATCCAGTTCAACCTTTTCTTCCTGTTCCCACAACCATGTCGGGAACACCTGTCGACACAATAGGGTCTTTCCTTCCTTTTATATCTTCTTCTTTCTTTTAATTCATGGACTTCCGACCTTCGCCTTTAGTTTTATGCGAATCTTCAGAAGATTAAGATGTACTGTGAATAAATCTAAGGGTTGTAGTGGACGATGTGGTAATGTCCCTGACTGGTGAACGCCAGACTGGGGTTCGAGTCCCACTGAAACTCGTTAGTTCCTTTGCTCGTTGCAACCTCATCATCCTTCAGAGCTAAGGATGAGGGGTTTTGGGGGAGCCTATAGGTCTGCCTGGTTAGTCATCAGCAGCCATTGTCTGGCCCTCCTTGGTACTTGCTTGCAACATCATTATCCTTGTGAGCTAAGGATGAGGGGGTTTGGGGGAGCCTATAGATCTATCTGCTGAGTCATCAGTAGCCATTGCCTGGCCCTCCCTGGTCGTAGCTTGCAACCTCACCATCCTTGTGAGCTAAGGATGGGGGGTTTGGGGGAGCCTATAGGTCTACCTGCGGAGTCATC
>NC_090726.1:198655124-198660124 GCF_036898095.1 Palaemon carinicauda
ATTTTCATTGATAGTAAAGCCATGTGAAGTAAATCCTGTAGTGTTTGCCATATTTAATTATAAATCACAAATTATAAATTTTATTTTAGGAGGAAATTCTCCCTGCTTGAGTTCACCTTACTCATTTATGGAAAAGATTTGTACATGATTATAAGATTAATTCACTGAACTTGAAAAAGGTTTTGACCCCGAATATGTTGTTGTTGTTGTTGTTGTTAATAATAATAATAATAATAATAATAATAATAATAATAATAATATTATTATCATTATTATTAGTATTATTATTAGCTACAATAATAGTTGGAAAAACAGAGAAGAGTTCTAACAGAGAAAAAATAGCCTAGTGAGGAAAGGAAACAAGGACATAAATAAACTACAAGAGAACTAGTGAACAGTTAATATCAATAATTTCAAGAACAGTAACAACATTAAAACAGATATTTCATATATAAACTATAATGAGAAATAGGACCAGGGAGGGCAAGGCAATGGCAACTAGTTGACTCAAAAGGCAGACCTATATGCTCCCCGAAGACCCGCATCCTTTGCTCACAAGGATGGTGAGGTTGCAGACACTACAAGAAACTAGAATGCTTGTTTGAATCTGAAACCCCAGTCCAACATATCGCCATACAGGGACGTTTCCAATAGGCCACCACAACCCTTTGTGTTGTAATCAATCTCTCTCTCTCTCTCTCTCTCTCTCTCTCTCTCTCTCTCTCTCTCTCTGCCTTAAAGAATATTTTTTCTCTCTCTCTGCCTTATAGAATATCTCTTTTTTCTCTCTCTCTCTCTCTCTCTCTCTCTCTCTCTCTCTCTCTCTCTGTTTTATTAATAATTTCTCCAAAATTTAGTCTCAAACGATAAATGTCAATATCATAATAGGGAATAGGATAGCTCTCTCTCTCTCTCTCTCTCTCTCTCTCTCTCTCTCTCTCTCACCTTTGGTGTTTGCCAATAACCTCATAACCCCATTTCCTTACCAGGAAATCGGCCTCCAGTCAAAAGCAATAAATATTCGACTCAATAACAATAAAATAAATACACAGAGCATAACAGAGACCTCTCCATTTTCACACACTCATCAAAAGCAACAGAGAGTGGACAACACAAGACACTAAACTTCATATTCTCATACGCCAATTTAAGTTTCGAGACCGGAGACTTTGATGACACTAATTTCGAAACGATCGTATTTGTTTCAGAAGTTCATAAAGCCGGGTGGAGGTGCCACTGTTCGTTTGAACTTGGCTCTGGCTTTGGTCGATTTTATAATTGCAATCTATTTGAATAAACCTGCTAGTGATTTCTATTGTATATTTCGTAATGGCTGACTCTCAATTGTTTATTGTTTATTTGTATTGTGTCTAAAGAGAAAATATTATTCTTTCTAGTTGGCTCTGAATGAGAATCTGGAGAGATGCTATTGAAGCTTTAAATGCCACTCATGAATGGCAGAGGCAAGGGACAGTGACAATGCCCTATCAAGCAGGACAATGCCCTAGAGACTGACCCTATATATATATATATATATATATATATATATATATATATATATATATATATATTTATATATATATATATATGATCAGCGCCCAAGCCCCTCTTCACACAAGCTAGGACCGAGGAGGGCAAGGCAATGGCTGTTGTTGGCTTGGCAGATAGACCTGTAGGCTCCCCCAAACCCTGCAACCTTAGCTCACAAGGATGGTGAGGTTGCCGATACTAATGGCACTAACGAGACTGGGCGGGACTCGAACCCCCGACTGGCAAATACCAGGCAGAGACGTTACCAATCAAGCCACGACAACCCTTGTTTAATGTGTCTTTGGAGGTATGCGTTAAGAAGAAGAAGAAGAAGAAGAAGAAGAAGAAGAGAGAGAGAGAGAGAGAGAGAGAGAGAGAGAGAGAGAGAGAGAGAGAATCTCCGTAGCATCTAGTCAATGAATCCATTCATCTTAAAGGCATGTCATCACTATTTGCTAAAACCACAAAATCTTAAGTAATAAACTCCAACTTGGCAGACATAAGAACTTCCAAAATACTTTACAGCAATTCTTTCATAATTCTTCTTAAAATTTTATTTTCAGTTCCATAAAGAAAAAACAAAGCTATCACTCTTCCTCTGCTAGATCACCACCAATTCATTTCCCAACTGGAGTTTAATTGAAACAGCTGCTGAAGGATTACCACAAATCAATCTTTTTATTTTTTTTTTCTTGTGGGTCGGAACAAGGAAAAGTTTTAGACTTTTAGGCAACATATCCGTGGCATCTGTGTTCTTTTCTTGCCACACTAAACTTTTTTCAGTGTTCTGTTTTCTTAACTTTTTTTTCTTTCAGTCATGTGTTCTTTATCATTAAAAAATAAAAGGGAAATTGTCTGTTCTTTGGTTTTAAAAAAGGGAACGTGTCTGTTCTCTGGCATAAAAAAAGATCTGTTTGTTCTTTGACATCAATAAAAGGGAACTTGTCTGTTCTTTGACATCAATAAAAGGGAACTTGTCTGTTCTTTGACATCAATAAAAGGGATCTTGTCTGTCCCTTGGCATAAAAAAGGAACTTGTTTGTTCTTTGCCATAAAAAAGGAACTTGTCTGTTGACATAAAAAAAGGAACTCGTCTGTTCTTTGGTATAAAAAAAAAAAAACTTGCCTATTCTTTAACATAAAAAAGACGTTTGTTTTTTGGCATGAAATAAGATGGAATTCTTATGGAAAACACGAGTTTCCTTTTCATTTTGATGTCATTCATCAGCTAAATCTCACACATTCCTATAGAAGATTTAAACTGAAGAGCAAGAGGGTATCATATTAAATCCGAATTCGTTACCCCAAATACAATATCAAAGTCCTTTTATTAAAGGTTTAAAGGTCGCTCATGAATGACAGAGGCAAGGGACATTGGCATTGCCCTATCAAGCAAGACAATGCCCTAAAGATTGACCATATTGCATATGATCAGCACCAAAGACCAAGGAGGGTCAGGCAATGGCCGCTGACAACTCAGCAGATAGACCTATAGGCTCCCCAAAAACCCCCATCCTTATCCTTAGCTCACAAGGATGGTGAGGTTGCAGAGACCAATGGAGCTAACCAGTCTGAGCAGGACTAGTACCCCAATCTGGCAATCAGATTAGGGTACTAATTACGTTTGCCAATTAAGTTACAGCTGTGTACGTAACTTAAAAGCTAATTACTTGCAAAGCATATTGATATATTGTATATTTAGTGTAGCAAGAATGAATACATGAAAGCTGAATCTCTGACACCTGACGAAGAGTCAGCTATAAAAACAGGCGTCAGCGATTTGCAGTGAACGCATCTGTCAGTCTTTCGTATAAGGTTATTTTCATTGATAATAGTTTTTTATATTTCCCATCTTTGATGATTTCTCTATCGAAAAAAAAAAATCTCCTTTCATGGTTCTTTTGAGCTTGATATAAAAGACGACTGAAACAAAGGCATCACCAAAAGGAGCAATCTAAAAATAAAAACACTTTTACTGATAATAAAATGAATATACAAAACAAAGAAACAGTAAACACGACAATGTCCTCAAAAGACATTCATCCGGAACAATGTCCTCAAAAGACATTCATCCGGGAACAATGACCTCAAAAGACATTCATCCAGGAACAGTGTTCTAAACAGACATTCATCAGGAACAATGTCCTCAATAGACATTCATCCAGAAAAATGTCCTCAAAAGACATTCATCCGGGAACAATGTCCTAAAAAGAAATTCATCCAGGAACAGTGTTCTAAACAGACATTCATCAGGGAACAATGTCCCCAATAGACATTCATCCAGAAAAATGTCCTCAAAAGACATTCATCCGGGAACAATGTCCTAAAAAGAAATTCATCCAGGAACAGTGTTCTAAACAGACATTCATCAGGGAACAATGTCCCAATAGACATTCATCCAGAACAATGTCCTCAAAAGACATTCATCCGGGAACAATGTCCTAAAAAGACATTCATCCGAGAACAGTGTTCTAAACAGACATTCATCAGGGAACAATGTCCCCAATAGACATTCATCCAGAAAAATGTCCTCAAAAGACATTCATCCGGGAACAATGACCTCAAAAGACATTCATCCAGAACAATGTCCTCAAAAGACATTCATCCGGGAACAATGTCCTAAAAAGACATTCATCCGAGAACAGTGTTCTAAACAGACATTCATCAGGGAACAATGTCCCCAATAGACATTCATCCAGAAAAATGTCCTCAAAAGACATTCATCCGGGAACAATGACCTCAAAAGACATTCATCCAGGAACAGTGTTCTAAACAGACATTCATCAGGGAACAATGTCCCCAACAGACATTCATCCAGAAAAATTTCCTCAAAAGACATTCACCCGGGAACAATGTCCTAAAAAGAAATTCATCCGAGAACAGTGTTCTAAACACACATTCATCAAGGAACAATGTCCTCAATAGACATTCATCCGGAACAATGTCCTTAATAGACATTCATCCAGAACCAATGTCCTCAAAAGACATTCATCCGGGAACAGTGTTCTAAACACACACTCATCAGGGAACAGTGTCCTCAATAGACATTCATCCGGAACAATGTCCTCAAAATATATTCATCCGGGAACAGTGTCCTCAAAGGACATTCATCCGGGAACAGTGTTCTAAACAGACATTCATAGGGAACAGTGTCCTCAATACACATTCATCCGGAACAATGTCCTCAAAAGACATTCATCTGGGAACAATGTCCTCAAAAGACATTCATCCAGGAACAGTGTTCTAAACAGACATTCATCAGGGAACAATGTCCCCAATAGACATTCATCCAGAACAATGTCCTCAAAAGACATTCATCCGGGAACAATGTCCTAAAAAGAAATTCATCCAGGAACAGTGTTCTAAACAGACATTCATCAGGGAACAATGTCCCCAATAGACATTCATCCAGAAAAATGTCCTCAAAAGACATTCATCCGGGAACAATGACCTCAAAAGACATTCATCCA
>NC_090726.1:198665124-198666595 GCF_036898095.1 Palaemon carinicauda
ATTTATATGGTGATACACAACATATACACTTGAATATGTATACACATATGTTATGACCATATTGTATATTTCTATGGTGATAAACAATGTATACACTTGAATATGTATACACATATGTTGTGACCCTGTTGTATATTTCTATGGTGATACACAATGTATACTCTTGAATATGTATACCAATATGTCATGCCAGTGTTGTATATTTCTATGGTGATACACAACGTATACACTTCAATATATATACACATATGTTACGACAGTGTTGGCTATTTCTATGGTAATAAACAATGTCTATACTCGAATATGTGTACACATATGACCGTGTTGTTTATTTGTATATTTACATGATATTGCACTATGTATACACTTGAATATGTATACACATATGTATATCAATAACCACAAATTGCTTAGTTTTATGAAAGTTTTCCATTAATATCACAAAAAGTAATCAGTAATGAATAAGTTTATTCAATTACATTTCAGAATTATTCATTAAATATTAAATATTCGTAACTCATGCATGTTATTGTATATTACTTATTTGTATCTATTCGCTGACAGAGAGAGAGAGAGAGAGAGAGAGAGAGAGAGAGAGAGAGAGAGATAATAATGTCACATGAAACCCTTTCCCATTTTATTCAATTAAGAGAGAAGTTACATGAAATCGTTTCCTTTTTATTTAATTGAGAGAGAAGAAAAAGAATGGAAGAAAAAGTGAGATAAGAAAGAGAAATAGATAGAGAAGAGAGGATAGAGGAAGCAAAAAGGAGGAAGAGAATGAAAGAAAACGAAAAGAAGGAAGAGAATGAGAGAGAGAGCAAAGAGGAGAAAGAGAAAAAGAGAGAAAAAGAATGAGAGAAAGTGAGAGAGAAGAGAATATTATAAAGAGAAAGTGAGAGAAAAAGATGAAAGTGAAAGAAGAGAATGAGAGAAAGTAAAAGTGAGAGAAAAAAGAGAATGAGAGAAAGAGAAAGAAGAGAATGAGAGAAAGAGAAAGTGAGAAAGACGAGAATGAGAGAAAGTAAAATTGAAAGAAAGAAGAGAATGGGAGAAAGAAAATAAGAGAAAGAAGAGAATGAGAGAAAATGAGAAAGAAGAGGAAGAAAAGAAGAAAGACAAATAGAAAAAGAAAGAAAGGAAAATATTTTTTCCTTTCTTTGTTCAATTTCTTACAACCGAGTTGAACCGCAACAGCAAAATTCATTTAAATTACCAGCGGTTGACGACTTATCTTCGTAAGTCATCTACATACAAATGCGACAAACAACTTGCCCTTTGGTGCAATGCAAAACACATCATTATAAACTTTGCAGCAATACTAGAGAAGTCCACTCTGCATTATCTAGCATCCACACTAACCTATCTCTATGCCTTTCTTCTTATAACTACTACTCCTCTCTGTCTCTACTCCTCTGTCTTTCTATTCTACTCCCTCCTCCTACTCCTCTCTGTCTTTCTACTCTCCTCC
>NC_090726.1:198667095-198702095 GCF_036898095.1 Palaemon carinicauda
GGGCACTCAGTAGAGAGCATACCTTCGCCACGTCAAGTAGCCTTTTTTATTTTATTTTCTCTTCATTTCCAGCTTTTTATATAACAGTTAATCCACGCATGTTTTCTTACTCTTCGTTGGTGGAGGTAATATAGTATTTATTAATATGCACGATAATCAAATAATCAAATAATAATCAAATAATAATCAAAGCAAAATGGCTTCCTTGCAAGACCAAAATACATGCCTAGCTTTCATCAGAGAAAGGTTCCTTCAATCACTTTCTTCATGAAGTTCGGGGACTAATGAATTTACCTTAGACTTCCAAGTTTCTTTTGATGTCTGGAAAACACTGAACACAGGGAGGTGAATCGCGAGGTTGTTTGCGCTGCGTAGGAGAGAGAGAGAGAGAGAGAGAGAGAGAGAGAGTGAGAGAATGAAAAAATAGCGGGGAGAGAGAGAGAGAGAGAGAGAGAGAGAGAGAGAGAGAGAGCGTGAAAAAATAGCGGAAGAGAAAGAGGGAAAAAAGAATGAGAGGAGAGAGAGAGAGAGAGAGAGAGAGAGTGAGAGAATGAAAAAATAGCGGGAGAGAGAGAGAGAGAGAGAAAGAGAGAGAGAGAGAGAGAGAGAGAGAGAGAGAGAGAGAGAAAGAGAGAGAGAGAGAGAGAGAGAGAGCGTGAAAAAATAGCGGAAGAGAAAGAGGGAAAAAAGAATGAGAGAGAGAGAGAGAGAGAGAGAGAGAGAGAGAGAGAAATAGCGGAAGAGAAAGAGGGAAAAAGAGACGAATAAAAGAGAGAGAGAGAGGAGAGAGAGGAGAGAGAGAGAGAGGAGAGCAAGCAAAAAGACAAAAGACTATGAGAGAATGATAAGGGAAAAAGAGGAAGAGAGAGAAAGACGAGGAGAAACAGAAAGACGAGGAGAAAGAGAATGAGAAAATAAGAGAAAAAGAGGAAGAGAGAGAAAGACGAGGAGAAAGAGAATGAGAAAATAAGAGAAAAAGAGACGAGGAGAAAGAAAAGGACAGAGAGGGGAGAGGGAATGAAAGAGAGAGGAGAAAAAGCAAGAGAAAGATAACGAAAAATAGAGAGAAAAAAGACGAGAAAAGAGAGAGAGAGAGAGAGAGAGAGAGTGAAAAAATAGCGGAAGAGAGAGAGAGAGAGAGAGAGAGAGAGAGAGAGAGAGAAAGAGAGAGAGAGAGAATGAAAAAATAGCGGAAGAGAAAGAGGGAAAAAGAGAAGAACAGAAAAGAGAGAGAGAGAGAGAGAGAGGAGAGAGAGAGAGAGAGAGCAAGCGAAAAGACAAAAGACTATGAGAGAATGATAAGGTAAAAGAGGAAGAGAGAGAAAGACGAGGAGAAAGAGAATGAGAAAATAAGAGAAAAAGACACGAGGAGAAAGAAAATGACAGAGAGGAGAGGGAATGAAAGAGAGAGGAGAAAGAGAAAGATAACGAAAAATAGAGAAAAAAAGACGAGAGAGAAAGAGAAAGAGAAAGAGAGAGATAGAGAAAGAGAGAGAGAGAGAAAGAGAGAGAGAAAGAGAGAGAGAAAGAGAGAATGAAAAAATCCAGTCGTACTGGAAGCCAACTATACTGCATACTGATAATCACACAACTAATTTTTACCCTTTTGAAATAAACACTTTTAACGTGTTATTCGCAGCCAAGTCCAAATACACAGAAGCAATTCGCGTATATGACGAGATATTTTTCTGCCCTGCTTTGTATCTCCTTTTTGGCGATCGATTTTCACTCAAAAATGGTGTAAATACAATAGCCTGATTGAGGTTACTGTGTCATCTGAAACTATTGCCCGTTATTACCTTCGCCAATGAAGTTAGGAGGAGGCTATGATTTCGCCTCTGTTTGTCTGTTTCAAAGGTTTAAAGGCCACTCATGAATGGCAGAGGCAAGAGGCAGTGACATTGCCCTATCAAGCAGGACAATGCCATAGAGACTTACCATATACACATATGATCAGCCCAAGCACCCTCTCCACCCAATCTAGGACCAAGGAGGTTTAAAGATAGCTCGTGAATGGTAGAGGCAAGGGACAGTGACATTGCCCTATCGAGCAGGACAATGCCCTAGAGACTTACCATATACACATATGATCAGCCCAAGACCTCTCTCCACCCAAGCTAGGACAAAGGAGGTTTAAAGGTTTAAAGGCCACTCATGAATGGCAGAGGCAAGGGACAGTGACATTGCCATATCGAGCAGGACAATGTCCTAGAGACTTACCATATACACATATGATCAGCCCAAGACCTCTCTCCATCCAAGCTAGGAGCAAGGAGGGCCAGGCAATGGTTGCTCATGACTCGGTAGATAGACCTGTAGGCTCCCCAAACCCCCACCCCTCCTTAGCTCAAAAAGATGGTGAGGTTGAAGTGACCAAAGGAACTAACGAGTTTGAGGCGGGACTCGAACCTCAGTCTGGCGTTCACCAGTCAGGGACGTTACCACATCGGCCACTACAGCCCGTTTGTCTGTTTGTTTGTGAACAACTTCCTGGCCACAATTTAACTCATACATTAGTGAAACTTTCAGGGATTAATTGTTATGTTAAGACGTGGAAGTGATTCAATTTTGAAAGTCCTACGTCAAAGGACAAGGTCAAGGTAGAGCAAAAGGTCATTTGTGTGAACAACTTCCTGGCCACAAGTTTACTCGTAGGGTAGTGAAACTTTCAGGAATTAATCGTTATGTGGAGACGTGGAAGTGATTCAGTTTTGAAAGTTCTAGGTCAAAGGTCAAGGTCAAAGTCGAGGAAAAGGCTGATCGAATTAACCATAACCTTAACCCCAGGTTCGCACATGGCTGTCACACAGACTTCAAATACACCTGCAGTCTAAATTGATTCTGGGAAAGGCAAGCTGGTTTCGAGGAATAAGCTGCAGTGGCGGAGGTCTGTAGTCTAAGTAGTTTTCTATTTTAGGGCTTATTTAAAGGTTTTAGTTTCTGATTCGCTACAAATAGTTTTTTTTAATACTTGTTAAATCCAAAAGCATGTCTGAGTACGGGAAGGAATATATACCATATGGAAACAAAAATCAATACAGATTCGTTATTTTGTTTTTTAAAGCTAAATAACAAATATAGTAAACAAACTGCCAACTATTAGTTTATCTATGAAAAAGAACAAAGACCAAACAGAGAAAAGGGAGTTTGTTATGTTATTCCTTTCATGAAATTGAATAGCACTGATCTGCAAAGAGCAAAATGCAATTTATATAGGTGATATAAATCAGATTTGGAATCCGCATAAAGGTTTAAAGGTCGCTCATGAATGGCAGAGGCAAAGGACAGTGAAAATTCCCCTAGCAAATCAATGCCCTAGAGACTGATTAAATGCACCCTGTCACACCGTTACTGCGCGGCGAGTAACCCAAACCGATAGCGTAGCGTAGAGAGAGATAGCAGGGTGGCAAAGATGGTGAGCAGGGCTAAGCACAGTAACTCGCCGTGCAGTAAGGGTATTAAAGGGTGTGCCAGGAATTCTTGTGGCCAACTGTACATAATCCACAGCAGAGGAGAGGTACAGGTAATAGCTAAAGAGACATAACATACACAAACATAAACACAAGGCCTAAACCCATGTCTTCACTCACGAGAGCACTAGGGGAGCAAGGCAATGGTTGATATACTTATTAGTACCTCCTCTTCCCTTTGAGAACTTCCATCCTTAGCTTAAAAGACAGCAAGGTCGAGTACCAGTGAAAATCTATCCCGCACTGAGCGAGGCTTGAACTCTAGTCTAGACCAACAGTCTCTAGTCTTGGGCAGTGCCATAACCTCTGTACCATGGTCTTCCACTGCCTTGGGGTTAGAGTTCTCTTGCTTGAGGATGCACTCAATCACACTATTCTATCTAATTTCTCTTCCTCTTGTTTCATTAAAGTCTTTATAGTTTATATAGGCAATATTTATTTTAATGTTGTTACTGTTCTTAAAAAATATTCTATTTTCCCTTGTTTCCTTTCCTCACTGGGCTAATTTCCCTGTTGGGGTCCCTGGGCTTATAGCATCCTGCTTTTCCAACTAGGGTTGTAGCTTGGCAAGTAATAATAATAATAATAATATACCATGACCATAAAATTACTATCTATACCCAACAGATGGTTCAAGGTATCAAAAACTGGTCGTCCAATATACCTAAGAGAATTGCTACAAATTGCGCAGCCAACAATTCGCGTTGACAGGAGAATGGTTACAGATGATTTCAAACTATTGGAACCTGGATATATGTCTACTGTAGGCTCCAGAGCCTTTGAATATGCCCGGAGACTATACAATAAGCTCCATGAGACATTCGAATGATTGAAGACATTAAGGCTTTCAAGAGGAAACTGAAAAGGTTTCTTAATACGTGAGTCGTTTGACAGTGACGATTTAAACAGTAAATGAGCAATATATGATTTGAAATGTTCAATAATCTGAACGAACAAGATAAAACGACAGTGAAGGTCCTGTAGAGAGTGGGGTTCCGCTGCTGTATGGGACTGGAAAAAGTAGCCTTCAAAGTAAGTAAAGAGAGTGTAGTACATATCTAGTCATCAAAACTATCAAATTACTACCAATACCCAACAAACGTTCAAAGGGTCATTTTAAGAAAGATAATCCATTAATTCTCAATTTGTGTAAAAAATCCGTGACAATTCTTGTCAAAAATACTGATTTTGCTTTAACGTTATAAATCAATTCTGTTAGGAAAATTATTTGATTTATAAATACTGATTTTGCTTTAACGTTATAAATCAATTCTGTTAGGAAAATTATTTGATTTATAAATACTGATTTTGCTTTAACATTATAATCAATTCTGTTAAGAAAATTATTTGATTTAAAATACTGATTTTGCTTTAACGTTATAAATCAATTCTGTTAGGAACAATTATTTGATTTATAAATACTGATATTGCTTTAACGTTATAATCAATTCTGTTCAGAAAACTATTTGATTTATGAAATTTTGTTTATATGATAGCCATTCCGCAGCCGATAAATAAAAGGAAAAATAATGTTATTCTGACTGATTCTGATCCTCATATCCAGCCCCAGGTTTCGAACGAGGACTTCCATTTGTTCAGAAATATTTTTGAAACGTCCAACTATCAGGAGTAGTTTCTCTTTAAATAGTCCATTACATCTCAATATTAGAAGCATTAAATAGTCCATTACATCTCAATATTAGAAGCATTAAATAGTCCCATTACATCTCAATATTAGAAGCAATAAATAGTCCATTACATCTCAATATTAGAAGCATTAAATAGTCCATTACATCTCAATATTAGAAGCAATAAATAGTCCATTACATCTCAATATTAGAAGCATTAAATAGTCCATTACATCTCAATATTAGAAGCATCTTAAAATAGTCCCCTTAAATCTAAATACTAGAAACATCTTTCTCTTTAAATAGTTAAAACATCAAAATATATAAGACCTTTTGAATTGCCCACAGTACAGAAAAGACAAAATCACCTATAAGCCTTTTTAACACGAAAGTACTAATGTATCCACAGAGAAAAATAACTCCAACGTTCAATGGATGCTGTCATTTTTCTTCTTCTTTTCCGGGCAAAGTAAAGAACCTAGGACCCAGAAAACCGCGGATAAATGAGGACCAGAAAACTGCGGGTAAACGAGTACCCTGAAAACCGCGGATAAATGAGGACCAGAAAACCGCGGATAAACGAGTACCCTGAAAACCGCGGATAAATGAGGACCAGAAAACCGCGGATAAACGAGTACCCTGAAAACCGCGGATAAATGAGAACCAGAAAACCGCGGATAAACGAGTACCCTGAAAACCACGGATAAATGAGGACCAGAAAACCGCGGATAAACGAGTACCCTGAAAACCGCGGATAAATGAGGACCAGAAAACCGCGGATAAACGAGTACCCTGAAAACCGCGGATAAATGAGGACCAGAAAACCGCGGATAAACGAGTACCCTGAAAACCGCAGATAAATGAGGACCAGAAAACCACGGATAAACGAGTACCCTGAAAACCGCGGATAAATGAGGACCAGAAAACCGCGAATAAAAAAGTACCCTGAAAACCGCGGATAAATGAGGACCAGAAAACCGCGGATAAACGAGTACCCTGAAAACCGCGGATAAATGAGGACCAGAAAACCGCGGATAAACGAGTACCCTGAAAACCGCGGATAAATGAGGACCAGAAAACCGCGGAAGGACGAAGAGATCTCGTTAATGATGATGAAGTATTGAGAGGGGAAGATTGATAAACATCTGAAGCCGAAGAATCGATGATACCTAACTAGGAGGCACTGTTCTGTTTGCTTTGGATGCTAGAGAGAGAGATGGTCAATTTCTTATTTGCTACAGGGTGGCCTGAATATACGTATTTGGATGAGTTCTCTCTCTCTCTCTCTCTCTCTCTCTCTCTCTCTCTCTCTAACCTTTAGGCCTTGAAGAGTATCGTGACACTTGACTAATTCTCTCTCTCTCTCTCTCTCTCTCTCTCTCTCTCTCTAACCTT
Organism: Palaemon carinicauda; assembly: GCF_036898095.1. Taxonomy (NCBI): domain Eukaryota; kingdom Metazoa; phylum Arthropoda; class Malacostraca; order Decapoda; family Palaemonidae; genus Palaemon; species Palaemon carinicauda. The sequence continues at coordinate 198,673,589 of NC_090726.1, forward strand.
TCGGCCTTGAAGAGTATTGTGACACCTGAATAATATTCTCTCTCTCTCTCTCTCTCTCTCTCTCTCTCTCTCTCTTCGGCCTTGAAGAGTATTGTGACACCTGAATAATTCTCTCTCTCTCTCTCTCTCTCTCTCTCTCTCTCTCTCTAACCTTTCGGCCATGAAGAGTACTGTGACACCTGAATAATTCTCTCTCTCTCTCTCTCTCTCTCTCTCTCTCTCTCTCTTTCGGCCTTGAAGAGTATTGTGACACCTGCATAATTCTCTCTCTCTCTCTCTCTCTCTCTCTCTCTCTCGGCCTTGCAGAGTATTGTGACACCTGAATAATTCTCAATCTCTCTCTCTCTCTCTCTCTCTCTCTCTCTGCCTTGAAGAGTATTGTGCCACCTGAATAATTCTCTCTCTCTCTCTCTCTCTCTCTCTCTCTCTCTCTCATATATATATATATATATATATATACATATATACATATATATACATATATATATATATATAAGTGTGTGTGTGTGGACTATGAAAAAGCCATTTGTTGAATATAAAAATCCCATTTTGATGGCATTTGTGAACTATGAAAAAGCCACTGATAGTGTGCCCTGGCCAATTTTGAGAGTTCCCCTCAAATATGTATATTTCTTTAAATCTGTTCATGAGCATAGCAAGTGAAAGGTTAATGTTAATTAAGTCCTATCAAATGAATTTCTAGTCAACAGTGGAGTACTCCAAGGGAATGTATTGTCACCTATGTTGTTTATCCTCCACATGGATTTTGTAATGCATAGAACAGTTGGGGATGTTGGAGAAGGACTGGACTGGATTGGTATGCTGATGACGCTGTCCATATTAGCAGAACACCACAGGACCAATCACCTAGGGGCTAGACGCACCGTCAAAAAGCCCCTGTCCGTAGAGAAGCTCCGGGCAATCTAAAGAAGAAGAAGAAGAAGAACCACAGGACTTGCAAAGATCGCTTACCAGATTGCATGAAATATCACATGAGGTTGGGCTCAAAGTAAATAGAAGAAAAATAGAGATCATGAGATGGGAATATACAATGGAAGATGAAATATCATTAGAAGAAGAAAGGATTGAGGTGGAGTCCTTTAGTTTTTAGGAACTACGATCTCTAATACAGGATCTCTAGAACTGGAGCTTAATGAAAAAAAGCAAGTCAGACAATGGCTAGATTAAGTAAAATTTGGAAATCAAATCACCAGAAATTACATATAAAAATCAGACTATATATCAGTTTAGTGAGCTCTGTGTTACTGTATGGACATGAGTCGTGGTATAACAATGAAACAATATCCAACAGACCTTGTAGATTTAAGAACAAAGCCATAAGAAGAATGCTGGGAGTTAAATGGCAGGACAGGATTAGAAATGAAACTATACGAGATATCACTCGAGTGCCATATGTGGATAAGATCATGGTGAGGGGTAGATGGAGATGGTTTGGGCATGCTCTTCGCACTGCTCAAGAGAGAATAGGTCACCAAACTTTCAACTAGGTTCCACAAGGCAAAAGAAGAGTTGGAAGACCCTGGCCTACATGTATGAAGTAGGTGGTGATGAACGGATAATAGAGACTGGCAAAACTAACCGAGGCCCTTTGCATCAATGGGTGTAGGATAGGTTATATATGTGTGTATATGTATGTGTATATATATATATATATATATATGTGTGTGTGTGTGTGCATATATATATATATATATGTGTGTGTGTGTGTGTATATATATATATATGTGTGTGTGTGTGTGTGTGAGAGAGAGAGAGAGAGAGAGAGAGAGAGGGGGGTATTTAAGTTCAATATCATTTCCAAAAATCGTTAATCCCAAGTCACTTGGCAAGAATCTCTCTAAATGAAGTTCCAAGACGGATAAAACTGTTTTTTTTTTCTTGCTGAGTGGAGCAATTTGGGCACCGCATTACTACATATCTCTCTGCTACGAGTCTTTAAAGGCCGCTCGTGAACGGCAGAGGCAAGGGACATTAACGTCGCCCTATCGTGCAGGACAATGTCCCAGAGACTGACCATATATACATATGATCAGCGCCCAAGCCCCCTATCCACCCAACCTAGGACCAATGAGGTTTAAAGGTTTAAACGTAGATCGTGAATGGCAGAGGCAAGGGACAGTAACATTGCCCTATCTTGCAGGACAATGTCCAAGAGACTGACCATATACACATATGATCAGCGCCCAAGCCCCCTCTCCACCAATGCTAGGACCAAGGAGGTTTAAAGGTTTAAACGTAGATCGTGAATGGCAGAGGCAAGGGACAGTAACATTGCCCTATCTTGCAGGAGAATGTCCTAGAGACTGACCATATATACATATGACCAGCGCCCAAACACCCTCTCCACCCATGCTAGGACCAAGGAGGTTTAAAGGATTAAAGGCCACTCATGAATGGCAGAGGCAAGGGACAGTTACATCGCCCTACCGTGCAGGACAATGTCCCAGAGACTGACCATATATACATATGATCAGGGCCCAAACACCCTCTCCACCCATGCTAGGACCAAGGAGGTTTAAAGGGTTAAAGGCCACTCATGAATGGCAGAGACAAGGGACAGTTACATCGCCCTACCGTGCAGGACAATGTCCCAGAGACTGACCATATATACATATGATCAGGGCCCAAACACCCTCTCCACCCATGCTAGGACCAAGGAGGTTTAAAGGTTTAAAGGCCGCCCGTGAATGGGAGACTCAGGGGACAGTTACATTGCCCTATCAAGCAGGACAATGCCCCAGAGACTGACCATATATACATATGATCAGTGCCCCAACCCCCTCTTTACCCAAGCTAGGACCAAGGAGGGACAGGCAATGGCTGCTGATGACTCAGCAGATAGGCCTAAAGGCTCCCCTAAACACTCCATCCTTAGCTCGCAAGGATGGTGAGATTGCAACGACCAAAGAAACTAACGAGTCTGAGCGGGAATCGAACCCCAGTTTGGCATTTACCAGTCAGGGACGTTACCACATCGGCCATACATTTACATACGTTCATATAAATATCTCACTGAAACGAACAGTCTTTTTTTACTGTCACAACGCCGATATACTCACAACAATGAGGTATCTTTTTACTCTCACAACACCGATATACTCACAACAATGAGGTATCTTTTTACTCTCACAACACCGATATATTCACAACAATGAGGTATCTCTTTACTCTCACAACGCCGATATACTCACAACAATGAGGTATCTTTTTACTCTCACAACACCGATATACTCACAACAATGAGGTATCTTTTTACTCTCACAACACCGATATACTCACAACAATGAGGTATCTCTCTCACAACACCGATATACTCACAACAATGAGGTATCTCTTTACTCTCACAATGCCGATATACTCACAACAATGAGGTATCTTTTTACTCTCACAACGCCGATATACTCACAACAATGAGGTATCTTTTTACTCTCACAACATATAATCACAACAATGAGGTATCTTTTTACTCTCACAACGCCGATATACTCACAACAATGAGGTATCTTTTTACTCTCACAACGCCGATATACTCACAACAATGAGGTATCTTTTTGCTCTCACAACGCCGATATACTCACAACAATGAGGTATCTTTTTACTCTCACAACATATAATCACAACAATGAGGTATCTCTTTACTCTCACAACGCCGATATACTCACAACAATGAGGTATATTTTTACTCTCACAACATATAATCACAACAATGAGGTATCTCTTTACTCTCACAACGCCGATATACTCACAACAATGAGGTATATTTTTCCTCTCACAACGCCGATATACTCACAACAATGAGGTATCTTTTTACTCTCACAACGCCGATAAACTCACAACAATAGGTATCTTTTTACTCTCACAACGCCGATATACTCACAACAATAGGTATATTTTTACTCTCACAACGCCGATATACTCACAACAATAGGTATATTTTTACTCTCACAACGCCGATATACTCACAACAATGAGGTATCTTTTTCCTCTCACAACGCCGATGTACTCACAACAATGAGGTATCTTTTTCCTCTCACAACGCCGATATACTCACAACAATGAGGTATCTTTTTCCTCTCACAACGCCGATATACTCACAACAATTAGGTATCTTTTTCCTCTCACAACGCCGATATACTCACAACAATGAGGTATCTTTTTCCTCTCACAACGCCGATATACTCACAACAATGAGGTATCTTTTTCCTCTCACAACGCCGATATACTCACAACAATGAGGTATCTTTTTCCTCTCACAACGCCGATATACTCACAACAATGAGGTATCTTTTTCCTCTCACAACGCCGATATACTCACAACAATGAGGTATCTTTTTCCTCTCACAACGCCGATATACTCACAACAATGAGGTATATTTTTCCTCTCACAACGCCGATATACTCACAACAATGAGGTATCTTTTTCCTCTCACAACGCCGATATACTCACAACAATCTCACAACGCCGATATACTCACAACAATGAGGTATCTTTTTCCTCTCACAACGCCGATATACTCACAACAATCTCACAACGCCGATATACTCACAACAATCTCACAACGCCGATATACTCACAACAATGAGGTATCTTTTTCCTCTCACAACGCCGATATACTCACAACAATGAGGTATCTTTTTCCTCTCACAACGCCGATATACTCACAACAATCTCACAACGCCGATATACTCACAACAATGAGGTATCTTTTTCCTCTCACAACGCCGATATACTCACAACAATCTCACAACGCCGATATACTCACAACAATGAGGTATATTTTTCCTCTCACAACGCCGATATACTCACAACAATGAGGTATCTTTTTCCTCTCACAACGCCGATATACTCACAACAATCTCACAACGCCGATATACTCACAACAATGAGGTATCTTTTTCCTCTCACAACGCCGATAAACTCACAACAATAGGTATATTTTTACTCTCACAAAGCCGATAAACTCACAACAATAGGTATATTTTTACTCTCACAACGCCGATGTACTCACAACAATAGGTATATTTTTACTCTCACAACGCCGATGTACTCACAACAATAGGTATATTTTTACTCTCACAACGCCGATGTACTCATAACAATGAGGTATCTTTTTACTCTCACAACGCCGATGTACTCACAACAATGAGGTATCTCTTTACTCTCACAACGCCGATGTACTCACAACAATGAGGTATCTCTTTACTCTCACAACGCCGATGTACTCACAACAATGAGGTATCTCTTTACTCTCACAACGCCGATGTACTCACAACAATGAGGTATCTCTTTACTCTCACAACGCCGATATACTCACAACAATGAGGTATCTTTTTACTCTCACAACACCGATATACTCACAACAATGAGGTATCTTTTTACTCTCACAACGCCGATGTACTCACAACAATGAGGTATCTTTTTACTCTCACAACACCGATATACTCACAACAATGAGGTATCTCTTTACTCTCACAACGCCGATGTACTCACAACAATGAGGTATCTCTTTACTCTCACAACGCCGATATACTCACAACAATGAGGTATCTTTTTCCTCTCACAACGCCGATAAACTCACAACAATAGGTATATTTTTACTCTCACAACGCCGATGTACTCACAACAATAGGTATATTTTTACTCTCACAACGCCGATGTACTCACAACAATAGGTATATTTTTACTCTCACAACGCCGATGTACTCACAACAATGAGGTATCTTTTTACTCTCACAACGCCGATGTACTCACAACAATGAGGTATCTCTTTACTCTCACAACGCCGATGTACTCACAACAATGAGGTATCTCTTTACTCTCACAACGCCGATGTACTCACAACAATGAGGTATCTCTTTACTCTCACAACGCCGATATACTCACAACAATGAGGTATCTTTTTACTCTCACAACACCGATATACTCACAATGATGAAAAATAAATGATATTTTTCATAAGTAAATAGTTGTACATCTTGAATAACAAAATAATAGCAAGTTTATTACTGTCACTCTATTCACTAGAATATACAAAACGCGGAAAAATGGTATCCAGAATGAAGGAATACAAGGAAACAATGGGATATCGCAGGCAGATAAGAGCCACTGCCTTGTAATATGACACTAAAATTTTTGGGCACTTTATTGCAATTATTATTATTATTATTATTATTATTATTATTAGCCAAACTACAACCCTAGTTGGAAGAGCAAGATGCTATAAGCCGAAGGGCTTCAACAGGGAAAAAAACCGAGTGAGGAAAGGAAATAAGGATATAAATAAACGACATCAGAAGTAATGAAAAAAATAAAATAAAATATTTAAAAAAAAAACATTAACAACACTAAAACATAATTAATATATAGACTAAAAAAGATTTATGTCCGCCTGTTCAACATTAAAATATACCCCACCACCAGGCTTAGGAAGGGACAATTAGCCAAGGTGCATTAGTAGCTCGGTGGTACAGCACTTCACTGACCTTTGATAGGCCAGGGGATTGCTCCTGTCTTTAACAACACCAAAAAGATAGCAGATAATAGCATCTGTTTCTTGCAACGTCTGCAACCTCACCATTCTTGTGAGCTAAGGATAGGGTATTTGGGAGAATCTATAGGTCTACCTGCTGAGTCATCAGCAGCCATTGCCTGGCCCTTCCTGGTCATAGCTTGGGTGGATAGGGGAATTGGGCATTAATCATATGTATATATGGTCAGTCTTACGACATTGCCCTGCTTGCTAGGACAATGTTACTGTCTCTTGCTTCTGCCATTCATGAGCGGATTTTAAACCTTAAATCTGTACTGTATTACTAACTACCTGTTGAGTCATCAGCAGCCATTGCCTGGCCCTCCCTGGTCCTAGCTTGGGTGGAGAGGGGAATTGAGCACTGATCATATGTATACATGGTCAGTCTTAGGACATTACCCTGCTTGCTAGGACAATGTTACTGTCCCTTGTCCCTTGCCCTTGCCACTCATGAGTGGATTTTAAACCTTAAAATTCTAATGTATTATCTATAACTAGCAACCATTCCTGACTAATATTCTAACACGAAAACTGCACAACCATATTTATCATCCTGTCTTGAACAATAAACATCTTCTGATCACACAACTTTGCATGTTTCTCTCATCGATTAATGGAGACAAAGAATTCACTCCCGGTCTCAGTTCCATTTTTAACACCAATTCACCACTAACAAACTCAACACTTGCATGGGGTTATGGGAGCCTATTGGAAACGTCCCTACCGCTAGGGTCTCATGACTGGATCCTTTTCTCTGGTTACGGTTCATTTTCCCTTTGCCTACACATACACCGAATAGTATGGCCTATTCTTTACTGATTCTCCTCTGTCCTCATACACCTGACAATACTGAGATTACCAAACCATTCTTCTTTACTCAAGGGGTTAACTACTGCACTGTAATTGTTCAGTGGCTACTTAACTCTTGGTAAAGGTAGAAGAGACTCTTCAGCTATGGTAAGCAGCTCTTCTAGGAGAAGGCCACTCCAAAATCATACCATTGTTCTCTCTCTCTCTCTCTCTCTCTCTCTCTCTCTCTCTCTCTCAACATTGTCTTACTGTATTTCTGCACTGCTTACATAAATGCCACTTTCACAGCGTCATTAATGGAGTCCACTGCTCCCACTGTCTCTCCGCCATTCATTCCCGAATAATGGATCCTTAACATCTACTTCTTTCGGTGATAAAAAACTCAAATTGTCTGAATGATAATCAGGACTTGCCGGAACCTCGACCGGTGAATAGGAAAAAGAATTAAGAGATTAGGGCTGAGAAAATGGACCTAAATTTTGAGAATTCAGTTTACAATTGCAGCGTTGATTTCAGTTCCTAGATGAGAAATTATCTGTAGTTGATATTGTTCAATTTTTATTATTATTATTATTTTCTATTATTATTATCATTATTATTATTAGCCAAGCTACAACCCTAGTTGGAAGAGCAAGATCCTATAAGCGCAAGAGCTCCAACAGGGAAAAATAGCCCAGTGAAGAAAGGAAATACGGAAATAAATAAACGACATAAGAAGTAATGAAAAAAAATAAAATAAAATATTTAAAAAAACATTAACACCAGTAACACAGATAATTAATATATAGACTAAAAAAGATTTATGTCCGCCTGTTCAACATTAAAATATACCCCACCACCAGGCTTAGGAAGGTACAATTAGCTAAGGTGCATTAGTAGCTCGGTGGTACAGCACTTCACTGACCTTTGATAGGCCAGGGGATTGCTCCTGGCTTTAACAACAACAAAAAGATAGCAGATAATAGCATCTGTTTCTAGTCGCGTCTGTAACCTCACCATTCTTGTGAGCTAAGGATAGGGTATTTGGGAGAATCTATAGGTCTACCTGCTGAGTCATCAGCAGCCATTGCCTGGCCCTTCCTGGTCATAGCTTGGGTGGATAGGGGAATTGGGCATTAATCATATGTATATATGGTCAGTCTTACGACATTGCCCTGCTTGCTAGGACAATGTTACTGTCTCTTGCTTCTGCCATTCATGAGCGGATTTTAAACCTTAAATCTGTACTGTATTACTAACTACCTGTTGAGTCATCAGCAGCCATTGCCTGGCCCTCCCTGGTCCTAGCTTGGGTGGAGAGGGGAATTGAGCACTGATCATATGTATACATGGTCAGTCTTAGGACATTACCCTGCTTGCTAGGACAATGTTACTGTCCCTTGTCCCTTGCCCTTGCCACTCATGAGTGGATTTTAAACCTTAAAATTCTAATGTATTATCTATAAATAGCAACCATTCCTGACTAATATTCTAACACGAAAACTGCACAACCATATTTATCATCCTGTCTTGAACAATAAACATCTTCTGATCACACAACTTTGCATGTTTCTCTCATCGATTAATGGAGACAAAGAATTCACTCCCGGTCTCAGTTCCATTTTTAACACCAATTCACCACTAACAAACTCAACACTTGCATGGGGTTATGGGAGCCTATTGGAAACGTCCCTACCGCTAGGGTCTCATGACTGGATCCTTTTCTCTGGTTACGGTTCATTTTCCCTTTGCCTACACATACACCGAATAGTATGGCCTATTCTTTACTGATTCTCCTCTGTCCTCATACACCTGACAATACTGAGATTACCAAACCATTCTTCTTTACTCAAGGGGTTAACTACTGCACTGTAATTGTTCAGTGGCTACTTAACTCTTGGTAAAGGTAGAAGAGACTCTTCAGCTATGGTAAGCAGCTCTTCTAGGAGAAGGCCACTCCAAAATCATACCATTGTTCTCTCTCTCTCTCTCTCTCTCTCTCTCTCTCTCTCTCTCTCTCTCAACATTGTCTTACTGTATTTCTGCACTGCTTACATAAATGCCACTTTCACAGCGTCATTAATGGAGTCCACTGCTCCCACTGTCTCTCCGCCATTCATTCCCGAATAATGGATCCTTAACATCTACTTCTTTCGGTGATAAAAAACTCAAATTGTCTGAATGATAATCAGGACTTGCCGGAACCTCGACCGGTGAATAGGAAAAAGAATTAAGAGATTAGGGCTGAGAAAATGGACCTAAATTTTGAGAATTCAGTTTACAATTGCAGCGTTGATTTCAGTTCCTAGATGAGAAATTATCTGTAGTTGATATTGTTCAATTTTTATTATTATTATTATTTTCTATTATTATTATCATTATTATTATTAGCCAAGCTACAACCCTAGTTGGAAGAGCAAGATCCTATAAGCGCAAGAGCTCCAACAGGGAAAAATAGCCCAGTGAAGAAAGGAAATACGGAAATAAATAAACGACATAAGAAGTAATGAAAAAAATAAAATAAAATATTTAAAAAAACATTAACACCAGTAACACAGATAATTAATATATAGACTAAAAAAGATTTATGTCCGCCTGTTCAACATTAAAATATACCCCACCACCAGGCTTAGGAAGGTACAATTAGCTAAGGTGCATTAGTAGCTCGGTGGTACAGCACTTCACTGACCTTTGATAGGCCAGGGGATTGCTCCTGGCTTTAACAACAACAAAAAGATAGCAGATAATAGCATCTGTTTCTAGTCGCGTCTGTAACCTCACCATTCTTGTGAGCTAAGGATAGGGTATTTGGGAGAATCTATAGGTCTACCTGCTGAGTCATCAGCAGCCATTGCCTGGCCCTTCCTGGTCATAGCTTGGGTGGATAGGGGAATTGGGCATTAATCATATGTATATATGGTCAGTCTTACGACATTGCCCTGCTTGCTAGGACAATGTTACTGTCTCTTGCTTCTGCCATTCATGAGCGGATTTTAAACCTTAAATCTGTACTGTATTACTAACTACCTGTTGAGTCATCAGCAGCCATTGCCTGGCCCTCCCTGGTCCTAGCTTGGGTGGAGAGGGGAATTGAGCACTGATCATATGTATACATGGTCAGTCTTAGGACATTACCCTGCTTGCTAGGACAATGTTACTGTCCCTTGTCCCTTGCCCTTGCCACTCATGAGTGGATTTTAAACCTTAAAATTCTAATGTATTATCTATAACTAGCAACCATTCCTGACTAATATTCTAACACGAAAACTGCACAACCATATTTATCATCCTGTCTTGAACAATAAACATCTTCTGATCACACAACTTTGCATGTTTCTCTCATCGATTAATGGAGACAAAGAATTCACTCCCGGTCTCAGTTCCATTTTTAACACCAATTCACCACTAACAAACTCAACACTTGCATGGGGTTATGGGAGCCTATTGGAAACGTCCCTACCGCTAGGGTCTCATGACTGGATCCTTTTCTCTGGTTACGGTTCATTTTCCCTTTGCCTACACATACACCGAATAGTATGGCCTATTCTTTACTGATTCTCCTCTGTCCTCATACACCTGACAATACTGAGATTACCAAACCATTCTTCTTTACTCAAGGGGTTAACTACTGCACTGTAATTGTTCAGTGGCTACTTAACTCTTGGTAAAGGTAGAAGAGACTCTTCAGCTATGGTAAGCAGCTCTTCTAGGAGAAGGCCACTCCAAAATCATACCATTGTTCTCTCTCTCTCTCTCTCTCTCTCTCTCTCTCTCTCTCTCTCTCTCTCAACATTGTCTTACTGTATTTCTGCACTGCTTACATAAATGCCACTTTCACAGCGTCATTAATGGAGTCCACTGCTCCCACTGTCTCTCCGCCATTCATTCCCGAATAATGGATCCTTAACATCTACTTCTTTCGGTGATAAAAAACTCAAATTGTCTGAATGATAATCAGGACTTGCCGGAACCTCGACCGGTGAATAGGAAAAAGAATTAAGAGATTAGGGCTGAGAAAATGGACCTAAATTTTGAGAATTCAGTTTACAATTGCAGCGTTGATTTCAGTTCCTAGATGAGAAATTATCTGTAGTTGATATTGTTCAATTTTTATTATTATTATTATTTTCTATTATTATTATCATTATTATTATTAGCCAAGCTACAACCCTAGTTGGAAGAGCAAGATCCTATAAGCGCAAGAGCTCCAACAGGGAAAAATAGCCCAGTGAAGAAAGGAAATACGGAAATAAATAAACGACATAAGAAGTAATGAAAAAAATAAAATAAAATATTTAAAAAAACATTAACACCAGTAACACAGATAATTAATATATAGACTAAAAAAGATTTATGTCCGCCTGTTCAACATTAAAATATACCCCACCACCAGGCTTAGGAAGGTACAATTAGCTAAGGTGCATTAGTAGCTCGGTGGTACAGCACTTCACTGACCTTTGATAGGCCAGGGGATTGCTCCTGGCTTTAACAACAACAAAAAGATAGCAGATAATAGCATCTGTTTCTAGTCGCGTCTGTAACCTCACCATTCTTGTGAGCTAAGGATAGGGTATTTGGGAGAATCTATAGGTCTACCTGCTGAGTCATCAGCAGCCATTGCCTGGCCCTTCCTGGTCATAGCTTGGGTGGATAGGGGAATTGGGCATTAATCATATGTATATATGGTCAGTCTTACGACATTGCCCTGCTTGCTAGGACAATGTTACTGTCTCTTGCTTCTGCCATTCATGAGCGGATTTTAAACCTTAAATCTGTACTGTATTACTAACTACCTGTTGAGTCATCAGCAGCCATTGCCTGGCCCTCCCTGGTCCTAGCTTGGGTGGAGAGGGGAATTGAGCACTGATCATATGTATACATGGTCAGTCTTAGGACATTACCCTGCTTGCTAGGACAATGTTACTGTCCCTTGTCCCTTGCCCTTGCCACTCATGAGTGGATTTTAAACCTTAAAATTCTAATGTATTATCTATAAATAGCAACCATTCCTGACTAATATTCTAACACGAAAACTGCACAACCATATTTATCATCCTGTCTTGAACAATAAACATCTTCTGATCACACAACTTTGCATGTTTCTCTCATCGATTAATGGAGACAAAGAATTCACTCCCGGTCTCAGTTCCATTTTTAACACCAATTCACCACTAACAAACTCAACACTTGCATGGGGTTATGGGAGCCTATTGGAAACGTCCCTACCGCTAGGGTCTCATGACTGGATCCTTTTCTCTGGTTACGGTTCATTTTCCCTTTGCCTACACATACACCGAATAGTATGGCCTATTCTTTACTGATTCTCCTCTGTCCTCATACACCTGACAATACTGAGATTACCAAACCATTCTTCTTTACTCAAGGGGTTAACTACTGCACTGTAATTGTTCAGTGGCTACTTAACTCTTGGTAAAGGTAGAAGAGACTCTTCAGCTATGGTAAGCAGCTCTTCTAGGAGAAGGCCACTCCAAAATCCTACCATTGTTCTCTCTCTCTCTCTCTCTCTCTCTCTCTCTCTCTCTCTCTCAACATTGTCTTACTGTATTTCTGCACTGCTTACATAAATGCCACTTTCACAGCGTCATTAATGGAGTCCACTGCTCCCACTGTCTCTCCGCCATTCACTCACGAATAATGGATCCCTAACATCTACTTCTTTCGGGGATAAAAAACTCAAGTTGTCTGAATGATAATCAGGACTTGCCAGAATCTCGGCCGGTGAATAAGACAAGAATTAAGAGATTAGGGCTGAGAAAATGGACCTAAATATTGAGAATTCATTTTACAATTGCAGCGTTGATTTCAGTTCCTAGATGAGAAATTATCTGTAGTTGATATTGTTCAATTATTATTATTATTATTATTATTATTATTATTATTATTATCATTATTATTATTATTATTATTATTATTATTATTATTATTAGCTAAGCTAAAACCTTATTGAAAAAGCATGAATCTGCAAGCCCAGGAGATCCAACAGGGAAAAATGACAAGTCAAGAACTAAAATGGGGAAACAGATAGAATACTGTTCCCGAGAGCACCCTCAAGCAAGGGAACTCTAACCCAAGACAGCGGAAGATCATGGTACAGAAGTTTTGGCACTACCCAAGACTAGAGAACAATTGTTTGATTTTGGAGTGTCCTTCTCCTAGAAGAGCTGTTTACCATAGATAAAGAGTCTCTTCTATCATTAAAAAGAGATAGTACCCACTGTTTTGTTGTGTCCTTCTCATAGAATGCTTTCCATAGCTAAAGAGTCTCTTCTACCCTTGCCAAGAAGAAAGTAGCCACTGTTGTGAAGTGTCCAACTCATAGAATGGTTTCCATAGCTAAAGAGTCTCTTCTATCATTAAAAAGAGAAAGTAGCCACTGTTTTAAAGTGTCCAACTCATAGAATGCTTTCCATAGCTAAAGAGTCTCTTCTAACCTTACCAAGAGGAAAGTAGCCCCCTGTTTGGAGTGTCCATCTCCTAGAAGAGATGCTTAATACAGCTAAAAAGTCTCTTCTACCATTACCAAGTGGAAAGTAGTCACTGTTTTGGAGTGTCCCTTCTTATAGAATGCTTGCCATACCTAAGGAGTATCTTCTGAAAGTCCTTCTCCTAAAAGAGCTACTTAATATAGTTAAAGTCTCTCTTCTACCCTTACCAAGAGGAAAGTAGCCACTGAACAATTACAGTGCAGCTGTTAACCCCTTGAGTGAAGAGTGAATAACTATATATTATGTACAGTGGGTACCTTAACGTTACTTAATATTAAACCCTTGAAGGTAAAGCACTTTTTATTGCAGGGTTTTATATTTCTATTAACGGTTTGTTGCATTCTCTTAGCAACAATAGACATCATAGCAGACCCATTATCTTTTGAACAGACCCTATGGTAATACCAACCTATGATCTGTAGTTATTTTTGACTGAGTAATTCAGGCCACTCCATTATCACTGCCAGCTTACAACAGCTTATACATTCCACTAAACAAATGGTAATCGACTACGTTTCTCTCTCTCTCTCTCTCTCTCTCCTCTCTCCTCTCTCTCTCTCTCATTTCATACAAACTACTTTTTTTACCTCCTTTCCTATCTTTTCAAATAGTCTTTGCTCATTTCACTTACTCCTTTACATAGTCTCTCTCTCTCTCTCTCTCTCTCTCTCTCTCTCTCTCTCATCTCTCATTTTCATACAAACTACTTTTTTACCTCCTTTCCCTATCTTTTCAAATAGTCTTTGCTCATTTCACTTACTCCTTTACATAGTCTCTCTCTCTCTCTCTCTCTCTCTCTCTCTCTCTCTCATTTCATACAAACTACTTTTTTTACCTCCTTTCCCTATCTTTTCAAGTAGTCTTTGCTCATTTCACTTACTCCTTTACATAGTCTCTCTCTCTCTCTCTCTCTCTACTCTCTCTCTCTCTCTCTCTATATATATATATTATATATACAACCTACTTGTTTACCTTCCTTCCCTATCTCTCCAACTCCTCTTTACTAACTTCACTTATTCCTCTCTCTCTCTCTCTCTCTCTCTCTCTCTCTCTCTCCTACTTCATCCTTTCTCCATTCAATTGTACCATCTCCTCCTCATCTTCGTCTTCCTTTCGCCAGCGATCATCCGTCATCTCCCTTCCTCCTTTATCCTCCTCCATTGCTTTCTATCCTTCCTGCCTTTCCCACTCACCGAGGGAGAGGGAGAGAGAGGGAGAGAGAGAACTAAGTCCTTCCCTAAATCGATGAACTCTCCCTCTCAACATCTGTACTTCCCTCCATCCGCTCTTCCCACTGCTTCATTGCCTACTTTGCTTCTTATCCTCATCCACTCTTCTTCCCTTTGCAATTCTCTCGTGGTTCTCTTTCCTAAATTCTCCTATCTCCTTGCTTTAAATCCTTATCTTTATCTCTTCCCCTAATTCCTGTTTTAAGTATATCTCCTTTTATTACTATTCACTCATTTGTTTCTTCCCATATTATTGTTATTCTCTTTTTTCTTTTCTATACAGCTCGATCGCTCGCAGCACACCAACCTAGTAAGGGATGGCTCTATGTGTGTGTGTGTGTGTGTATTATCATTCTCTCTCTCTCTCTCTCTCTCTCTCTCTCTCTCTCTGTATATATATACATACATATATATAGTAAATATGTATATGTGTGTATAATATTATTATTATTATTATTATTATTATTATTATTATTAGTATTATTATTATTATTACTTACTAAGCTACAACCCTTGTTGGAAAAGCAGGATGCTATAAGCCCACGGGCCCCAACAGGGGAAAATAAAACATTTTTAAGAACAGTAACAACATTAAAATAAATATTTCCTATATAAACTATAAAGCTTTAACAAAACAAGAGGAAGACAAATTAGATAAAATAGTGTGCCCAAGTGTTCCCTCAAAGAAGACAACTCTAACCGAAGACAGTGGGAAGACCATGGTACAGAGGCTATGGCACTACCTATGACTAGAGAACAATGGGTTTGATTTTGGAGTGTCCTTCCCCTAGAAGAGCTTCTTACCAGAGCTAAAGAGTCTCTTCTACTCTTACCAAGAGGAAAGTAGCCACTGAACAATTACAGTGCAGTAGTTAGCCCCTTGGTAAAGAAGAATTGTTTGGTAATCTCAGTACTGTCAGGTGTATGAGGACAAAGGAGAATATGTTAAGAATAGGCCAGACTATTCGGTGTATGTGTAGGCAAAGGGAAAGTGAACCGTAACCAGAGATATGAATTCAATGTAGTACTGTCTGGCCAGTCAAAGACCCCTCAACTCTCCAGTGGTATACATCTCAACAGGTGGCTGGTGTCCTGGGCAACCTATCTACACATACACACACACACACACACACACACATATATATATATATATATATATAAAATATATATTATATATATATAATATATATATTACTGAAATTTAATATATAGATTAATTATGAATGCGGTACGCTCCATTATAACTTCTTCAGACTTGAATTAAGGTCAACTTCAGATAAAAAATAAAAATAAAAAATAAAAATCAAGAGAAGTTTCCGATATGAAATTATTAAACTTTCAAGGGTCCGCCACTCCACACACACCACACACACACTCTCTCTCTCTCTCTCTCTCTCTCTCTCTCTCTTCATTTAATACATCCTAATTTTACCTTATTTCCATCTTTCTGCAAATATCTTCTATTAGTCTCACTCCTTTTCCATCTGTTTTACATGCTCCAACCTTCTCTCTCTCTCTCTCTCCTCTCTCTCTCTCTCTCTCTCTCATTTAATACAGTCAACCTTTACCTTATTTCCATCTTTCTGCAAATATCTTCAACTAGTCTCACTCCTTCTCCATCTGTTTTACATGCCCCACCTTCTCTCTCTCTCTCTCTCTCTCTCTCTCTCTCTCTCATTTAATACATCCAACTTTTACCTTGTTTCCATCTTTCTGCAAATATCTTCAACTAGTCTCACTCCTTCTCCATCTGTTTTACATGCCCCTACCTTCTCTCTCTCTCTCTCTCTCTCTCCTCTCTCTCTCTCTCATTTAATACAACCAACTTTTACCTTATTCACATCTTTCTGCAAATATCTTCTACTAGTCTCACTCCTTTTCCATCTGTTTTACATGCCCCCACCTTCTCTCTCTCTCTCTCTCTCTCTCTCTCTCTCCTCTCTCTCTCTCTCTCTCCCTAATGGACCAGAGTAATGAAGCATGGCATCACCTACTTAGCCCTACACTTGAATAACTCCAGTTAACCATTTCATCATTCCAGTCCCAAGTAGCCATCTCTCCTACTTTGCCATTGTCTACAAAGGAGATACGTCTTGGCTTTAATGCACTGTGCCTATTAGAGTGGCACTCAACTGCATCTGTGCTCCTTCAACCACGAATTTCGTTTAAAAGGTTTAAAGCCCGCTGATGAATGTCAGAGGCAAGGGTCAGTGAAATTGCCCTAGCAAGTAGGGCAATGCCCTAGAGAAGGGCCAGACAAAAGCAGAGGCAAGGGGTAGTGACATTCCCCTAGCAAGGAGGTCAATGCCCTAGAGACTGACCACATATACGTACGATCAGCTCCCAAGCTAGGACCAAGGAGGGCCAGGTAATGGCACAGGCAAGGGGCTACGACATTGCCCTATCAAGCAGAACAATGCCCTAGAGACTGACCACATATACATATGATTAACGCCCCAAGCTAGGACCAAGGAGGGGCAGGTAATGGCAGAGGCAAGGGACAGTGACATTGCCCTATCGAGCAGGACAATGCCCTACAGATTGACCACATATATATATGATCAGCGCCCAAGCTAGGACCAAGGAGGGCCAGGCAATGGCAGAGGCAAGGGGCTATGACATTGCCCTATCAAGCAGGACAATTGCCCCAGAGCCTGATCATATATACATATGATCAGCTCCCTAGCTAGGACCAAGGAGGGCCAGGTAATGGCAGAGGCAAGGGGCTATGACATTGCCCTATCAAGCAGGACAATGCCCTACAGATTGACCACATAAACATATAATTAACGCCCAAGCTAGGACCAAGGAGGGCCAGGCAATGGCTGCTGATAAATCAGCAGATAGACCCTATAGGCTTCCCTAAACACCCAAAAGGAACTAACAAGTTTGAGCAGGACTCGAACTCCAGTCAGGAGGTTACTAATCACGAGACATTACTACATGGATTTGTGTGTAATGTCTGAATGCATAATCCAGCGTTTCGCTGAAGCTACTTCTTGTAAAAGTTTTCCATTTATAAGGAAAATATTCATGGATATATGCCAATTATAATAAAATCCACTATTGATTTAGGAGAGAAAAGAAATTCACAGCTTGGTCACGTTACAAATTTCGCTACGATAAAAATATAGAGAACCAAACTCCTACATAAGATTGCCCCCCCCCCCCCCAAAAAAAAAAAAAAAAAAAAAAAAACTCGTAACATCGAAGCAAAACAAACAAACCGAAATAAGGTAAACATTTATGTCCATGAATTTAACTTCACTTCTCTGGGGGTCTTATTATGAATGCACAGCTTTTTCACGAGAATTTTTTTTTTAACATCATAGAAACACTACTGTGCCGAGTAAACTCAATTATCCTTAACATGGTGTAGGTATCGTAATGAACAGAACAGATGTTTCCATTCCAGAATTTCTCTTAACAGCAAAGAGTGAAATAAGACATGTTGTCATTTGAAAAGTCACCAATGTATACACGAGAAATTGAAAAGAAAGGCATACCTGGTCCTTGAAGCGAGAAGTTTAAAAATGTTCCTATGTATGTGGTGGTGGCTGATAACCGTCTGTCCTTTGCCGTTTCAAGATTATTTTAGGTCGTTGGAGAGATATACTGCCTGCAGTGTTTGGCATTTCCTGTATAAAAACTCCAGTAAGAAGCAGTATCCCCAACAGCATCAATAGTGATAAAGATGGATGTCACATACTTCAGCTGATGACCCGTTACTTAAAAGTAGTAATAGTTACAATGATGATGATAATAATAGTTGTGGTTATGGACTTCCTTACAGAATGAATTTAGCTATCAAATGGACTTAATAATGACAATAATAATGATATTAACATTTGGGTGTATGGTTTTCTATTGGATAAATAATAGCTATAGATTGAAAGAAGTTGGTGATTATTGATGATAAGCAACAATAACAATAACAACTAATTATAAACAACTTGCAAATGCATTCCCCGTTTTGTTAGGCTTTAGTAAAACTTCGACACCGTAAAAGAATTGCTGTCATTTGTGTTTATTCTGATTATTCATATTGATTTTTATCATTCACATCTGGGATATGTAAATACAGGTGGATAGATACAGGTATTTTAAGCTTGAATGGGCATCATCATAACTATTTTGTGTTTGTAATTATCAATTTTAAACGAAAGAAAAAATCATTGAAAAACCAAAAGTTGATAAAAAAGAGGCTAATGAAATCTCAATTTCAACGAAAAAAAAACAAATATTGATAATAAGTTATTGCAAAAAAGGAGGCCAGACATAAACCAATCTAAGAATTCATCGAAAAAAAAAATGTTGAAAATAAACAAGTTCATGCAAAAAATAGGCCAGACATAAACCAATTTTAGATTTCATCAAAGAAAAAAAAAATTGAATGAAACAAGTAGATGCAAAAAAAAAGACTATACTTAACCCAATCTAAATTTCTTTTTAAACATTGAAATCAAAATTTAATGCAACAAAATTTCAAACAATGTGGTAAAATACTGGGGCTACACCTAACTTTTTTTTTTAATTAAAGAGATTGAGATTTCCTGCCCAATAAGTCAAACCTGACACCAAAAATAGATACATTTACAATAGATCTTCTCCACTTACAGGGTCATTCAATGCCCTCCTCACATCCCTCCATACCATCCATTCTCAACACATGTCCACGCCATCTCAGTTGTAACACTCTTAACAACTCGGTATTCTTCACTACGCCTGCCATTCATCTTATTTCATCATTTTCAGCGTTTAAAATGTAAAGCTGAGAATCTTCTCAGACTGAATATAAAATCGTACCTCTTCTTATTCATCTTCGACCATTATTAAACTTTCAAAAGACAAACTTCACCAACACAAAAAATGCATATATGTGTTTCTTATTGTAAAATAATTCATTTTTATTATACAGCATAATCCATAGAATTCTTTCATTTTAGCAAAGAGACAGAGGAGGGCAAGCAATACCTGCTGATAACTAAGCAGATAGAGACCTATAGGTTCCCCCAAAACTCCCATCTTTAGCTCACAAGGATGGTGAGGCTGCATCGACCTAAAGAACTAACAAGTTTGAGCGGGACTCGAACCCAAGTCTGGCAAATCCACAGTCAGGGACATTAACCAAAGCACTGGTTTTAAACTTAGTATAGGTTTCATTCTAAAATAAGGAAATAAATAAGCTACAAGAGAAGTAATGTACAAAACAAAATAAAACATTTCAACAACAGTAACAACATTAAATTAGAACTTTCTATATAAATCTTTAAAAAAGAGACTGTCAATAAAAAAAATTCCCTATTTCCAATTCTAATTCCTAATCCCAACCCTTCATTCCCATTCCAAAGTTCTTTCAATTCCAAAACCAAATCAAACATTCCAGATCAATGGCCAACCTTTCCCATTCCATTGCAAGATCTTATCTACTTGGGCTTGATTTGTCTTAAGATCTCATTTCTCTAATGCTGGTTTAAACTTAGAAGATTCAGAGTCAGCAGTTACAGCCTTCTTTATTTAAAGGTTTAAAAGCCTCTCATGATTGGCAGAGGCAAGAGACACTGACATTTCCCTAGCAAGCCGGATAATGCCCTAGAGACTGACCATATATACATAAGATCAGCACTCAAGCCCTTTCTCTATCCATGCTGGACCAGGGAAGGCAAGGCAATGGGCTGCTGATGACTCAGCAGATAGAACTGAAGGCTATAGCCTTTTCTATTTAAGGTTTAAAGGCCGCTCATGAATGGCAGAGGCAAGGGACAGTGACACTGCCCTAGAGATTGACCATATATACACAAGATCCCGCACCCAAGCCCCCTCTCCATTCAAGCAGGGACCAGGAAGGGCCAGGCAATGGCTACTGATGACTCAGCAGATAGATCTATAAGCTCCCAAAAACCACCCATCCTTAGCTCACAAGGATAGTGAGGATGCAACGACCAAAGGAACAAACGAGTTTGAGCGAGACTCGAAACTCCAGTCTGGCAAATCAACAGTCAGGGACGTTACCAAATAGGCCACCACAATCACGTACGCAGAGCTGCAATCTCCAAAGCACTGGGGCGTAATGGAAAAGTTGATTACGCCAACCCTGGGAGCGGTTCCCTGCTCCTGGAATCCAGGGGGCGTCCTGGAAAGAGAGAAAGGCTAATCTGTATTCATTCGATATCCTGACCTCACACATTCACCAATCCTAATTAAAGGACAAATGGACTTCTGGAAACTGTTAGGCCAAGTCTGGTGCACGTGCCTCGAATGTGCACTAGAGAGAGAGAGAGAGAGAGAGAGAGAGAGAGAGAGAGAGAGAGAGCAATTGTAAATAATTAGCTAACAGTCATCTCTAACAAACATGGACTCTCTATCTGGGTTGTGGTGGCCTGATGGTAGCGTCCTGGCCCGGTGATTGCCAGACTGGGGTTTGAGTCCCGCTCAAACTCGCTAGTTCATCTGGTCGCTGCAACCACACCGTCCTTGTGTACTTAGGATGGGAGGTTTGTGGGGGGGGGGGGGCTATGGGTGTATCTGTGCAGTCACTAGCACCCATTGCCTGGCACTCCTTGTCCTAGATTGGGTGAAGAGGGGGCTTGGTGGCTGATCATATATGTAATATGGTCAGTCTCTAGGGCTATTGTCCTGCTTGATAGGGCAAAGTCACTGTCCCTTGCCTCTGCCATTCATGAGATATCTTTAAACCTTTATTGGTCTATGTTCTAAAGGTCACTCATGATTGGCTGAGCTAATGGACATTGACAAATGGCCTAGACTGACCATATGTGCATATGATCAGCGCTCAAGGCCCCATCTCCATCCAAGTTAGGACCAGGAACGGCCAGGCAATAGGCAAACCCCCTCATCCTTAGCTCAAACAGATGATGAGGTTGCAGGCACTACAAGAAACTATAGAGCTTGAGCGGGATTCGAACCCCAGTCCCGCAGATCGCCACGCAGGTAGGTTTCCAATAAGCTAATTTTAATTCGTAAAACATAATGAAGTATTTTTCCGTTTATTTCTGTTAAAAGAAAATAAATTCTGCTTTGAGCAACCCTTTGATCTATTCCTATCTGAACACTAATTAGGAATTATGTTTTCCCAGGTAATGATCTCGTTGCTTTTATGAATTACACATGTAATATATCTTATACACATTCTCTCTCTCTCTCTCTCTCTCCTCTCTCTCTCTCTCTCTCTCTCTTCTTAGAATATTTAATCAAGATGAATTTCACAGTTTCATGCAGTTGTCAAGTGACTTTGTGTTATACTCTCTCTCCTCTCTCTCTCTCTCTCTCTCTCTCTCTCTCTCTCTGTGTTCTTATAATTTTGAATCAAGATGAATTTCATAGTTTCATGCAGCTGTCAAGTGACTTTGTGTTATACTCTCTCTCTCTCTCTCTCTCTCTCTCTCTCTTCTCTCTCCTCTCTCTCCTCCTCCTCGTATCAAGTTAGCCCTCCTCTGTACAGCAATAAATGCAGCGGTTTTACTCCACTGCAGGACAAAGGCCTCATACATGTCTTGCTCATGTCTGGGTTTTGACCATTTTTATCTCCACGCTAGCCACTAGTGGGAGACTTTGGTCTGATAGCTCACAACAAACCAACCTAGTATGGGTGGCCCTGACTATTATTAATATTATTATTATTATTATTAGCTAAGAGTATAACCCTAGTTGGAAAAACATGATTCTATAAGCCGAAGGTCTTCAACAGGGAAAAAAAAGCCCAGTGAGGAAAGGAAATAAGAAGATAAATAAACAAAATGAGAAATAATAATAATAATTAATATTATTATTATTATTGGCTAAGCTACAACCCTAGTTGGAAAAACAAGAAGCTATAAGCCCAAGGTCTTCAACAGGGAAAAATAGCCCAGTGAGGAAAGGAAATAGGAAAATAAATAACCACAGGAGAAATAATTAACAATCAATAAAATACTTTAAAAACAGTAACAAACATCAAAACAGATATTTCATAAATAAACTTTAAAAAGACTTATGTCAACCTATCCAACGTGAAAAACATTTGCTGCAAGTTTGAACTTTTGAAGTGCTGATCATGGTTACTACACAAACCCTTTCACCCTGTTAAGGTATCTCCTTTTTACATACTTCACTAAAACACTTATCTCATGAATCTCTCATTTTCTAATCATATCACCTTCATTGTCTAGATAATCTACCCAATTTTAATATTAATAAACCAAGCGTTGTTGACGATAGAACTCCACCAAACCTATCTCTTTTTGTGACATTCTTGCTCGGAACTACCTGTATATAAACTCGTTATCTGTTAAAGATTACTTGAATATATACTTTTGTACCGTACGTGTTTCATACACGATTGTACACTGTAACGTTATTGCCTATTTTTTAATCTCTCGTTCTTCCTCCGCATCGATAACAGAACCTGATTAAGCTTGCCTTCGCATGTATTAGTTTGTTTGTTTTTGTGACACTCTTTCTCAGAACTGCTTGTATATAAACTCCAGCATTGAAAACAGAACCCGTTTAAGCTGGCCTTTGCATATATTAGTTCGTTTGTTTTTGTGACGTTCTTGCTCGGAACTGCTTGTATATATACTCCCGCACTGATAACGGAACCCGTTTAAGCTTGCCTTCTCATGTATTAGTTTGTTTTTATGACATTCCTTGCTCAGAACAGTTGAATATTAACTACCCCACTTGATAACAGAACCGGATTAAGCTTGCCTTCTCAAGCATTAGTTTATTTTTGTGGACATGCTTGCTCGGAACTGCCTGTATATAAACTCCTTATCTGTTGAATAAAAGCTACTTGCATTCACCTCGCCTCTCTGTTGACAACCACCTCGCGCACTTTCATACAGCTTTTATTCTCGTCACGAAGACGACCTTTCAAACACCAGATAAGAATATCGCCTTTCGTTACGAAGACGACCTTTCAAACACCAGATAAGATTATCGCCTTTCGTTACGAAGACGACCTTTCAAACACCAGATAAGAATATCGCCTTTCGTTACGAAGACGACCTTTCAAACACCGAATAAGATTATCGCCTTTCGTTACGAAGACGACCTTTCAAAACACCAGATAAGATTATCGCCTTTCGTTACGAAGACGACCTTTCAAACACCAGATAAGATTATCGCCTTTCGTTACGAAGACGACCTTTCAAACACCAGATAAGAATATCGCCTTTCGTTACGAAGACGACCTTTCAAACACCAGATAAGATTATCGCCTTTCGTTACGAAGACGACCTTTCAAACACCAGATAAGAATATCGCCTTTCGTTACGAAGACGACCTTTCAAACACCAGATAAGAATATCGCCTTTCGTCATTTTACAGCCTTATCAACAGAGTTTTATTGGGGTGTAAACACTACGCATTCAGGTCGTTCCAGGACGGACATCTCACATAAGAGAATGCAACCGGAATGCCATATTTCCGATCCTGGCACCTGCGAGTGGTAATAAAGCGAGTGCCATGGGTCCCAAATGGGTGTTTTTGCATTCTTTATGGTGCCTTTTCCAGCTCTGGCAGGTCAGTGACCCTTTACAAGGCATTTCTTAAGATACATTATTATTATTATTATTATTATTATTATTATTATTATTATTATTATTATTATTATTATTACCCTAATTGGAAAAGCAGGATGATATTAGCCCAGGGGCCCCAACTGGCAAAATAGCCCGGTGATGGAAGGAAACAATGAACAATAAAATATTTTAAGAACAGTAACAACATTAAAATTAATATTTCCTAAATAAATTATAAAAACTTTAACAAAGCAAGAGGAAGAGAAATTAGATAGAACAGTGTGCCCGAATGTACTCTCAAGCAAGAGAACTCTAATCCAAGACAGTGGAAGACCATGGTACAGAGGCTATGGCACTACTCAAGACTAGAGAACAATGGTTTGATTTTGGAGTATCCTTCTCCTAGAGAAGCTGCTTACCATAACTTAAGAGTCTCTTCTACCCTTACCAAGAGGAAAGTAGCCACTGAACAATTACATTGCCGTAGTTAACCCCTTGGGTGAAGAAAAAATATTTGGTAATTTCAGTGTTGTCGGGTGTAAGAGGACAGAGGAGAATAGGTAAAGAATAGGCCAGATTATTCGGTGTATATGTGTAGGCAAGAGGAACATGAACCATAACCAGAGAAAAGGATCCAATGTATTACTGTATGGTCAGTCAAAGGACTCCGTAACTCTCCAGCGGTATCTCAACGGGTGGCTGGTGCCCTGGCCAACCTTCGATACCAACATAACAGTATTATATAGGACTTCATGCCAATTGCGTCAATGGCAGCAGGAAATGACACTTAAATTTTTCATTAGCAGTAGGAATTGACATTTAACCTAATGTTAATGGTAGTAGGAACTGACATTAAACCTAGTGTCAATAGTAGTAGGAAAGGAAATTTAACCTAGTGTCAATGGTATTAGGAATTGGCATTTAACCTAGTGTCAATAGTATTAGGAAATTAAATTTAACCTAGTGTCAATGGTATTAGAAATTGGCATTTAACCTACAGTAAATGGCAGAAGGAATTGCATTTAACCTAGAGTCAATGGCAGTAGGAATAGGCATTTAACCAAGTGTCAATGGTATTAGAAATTGGCATTCAACCTAGTGTCAATGGTATTAGAAATTGGCATTTAACCTAGTGTCAATGGTATTAGAAATTGGCATTTAACCTAGTGTCAATGTTACTAGAAATTGGCATTTAACCTAGTGTAAATGGCAGTAATAAATAGGCATTTAAATTTGGCAATAGCAGTAGGACTTGGCATTTAACCTAGCGTCAATGGCAGTAGGAATTGGAATATAACTTAATGTAAATGGCAGCAGGAACTGACATTTAACCTAGTGTCAATGGCAGTAGGAATTGGAATTCAACTTAGTGTAAATGGACAGCAGGAACTGACATTTAACCTAGTGTCAATGGCAGTAGGAATTGGAACTTAGCCTAGTGTAAATGGCAGCAGGAATAGGCTTTTAACCTAGTGGCAATGGTATAAGGAATTGGCCTTTAACCTAGTGTAAATGGTAGTAATAAATTGGCATTTAAATTTGTTAATAGCAGTAGGAATTGGCATTTAACCTAGTGTAACTGGTATCAGGAACTGGCATTCAACTTAGTGTAAATGGCAGTAGGAAATGACATTTAACCTAGTTTAAATAGCAGTAGGAATAGTCATTTAACTAAGTAATTACCGGGAATAAAATCACAGAAAAATAAGATAATATAACGTAAAAGTGGAAACAACATAGAAAAAAAAATATCCCGAATTATATTTGCTTCATCATAAATCTATCCCCAAAATCATATAAATTTTCCCACACACAAAATAAAATATTCAACAAATAAACAAAACATTTAATTAACATTAGCAGGAGCACATATCCTAATTCCAGCGAATTCTGCGCCAAAATTCATTATAAATTAAGAGCAGGGCGTTGGCCCACAGTCCTCAGGATTGAATCACTGAGAATTGGAGACCGTGAAGTCAAGCTTTGAGGAAGATATTCAGTTCCACAGAGCTTTTAGTAATTACGTGATAATCCTTTGTCTTCTACATTCATTATTCTTACTTTTCATCTTTTCAATTTCCTTCAATTCTTATTTTAGTCTTTTTCTTCTCCCCCCCCCTCCTCTCTCTCTCTCTCTCTCTCTCTCTCTCTCTCTCTCTCTCTCTCTCTCTCTCTATTCAATCAATTCTTCTCAGTTATCTTGATTCCTATTTTAATCTTGAATGACAATTGGGGAAAATGGTCTATGTATATGTGTATGTATGTATGAATGTAATATATATATATATATATATATATACACAGTATATATAATATACACACACGCACACACACAATATATATATATATATATATATACATATATGATATATGTGTATAAATATATATATATATATATATATATGTATGTATGTATATGTATATATATATATATATATACATATATATATATATATATATATCTAACAAATTCTATATCCTCTTAATCCCTACGGACGAGTTCCTTAAAAAATGCAACACACACACGAACACTTAATCAAATCTTACACCACAGTAATATCACAAAATCAAGACGAGAAAGACAACGAATTAAAGACCTTTAAAAGCGACTTCTTTTGTATTCTGAAATCTCTTAATATGATTCAGCTCAGAAGAATTTTTTTGTCTGAGCAACTAGAAAAAATTAAATACGGGTTTTAAAGAATGATTAATTGGTATTCTCGGAAATGAAAGTGTTCTTCTTTACTGTTGGAAGTTTTCACACTGTATGTATGTATGTATGTGTGTGTATATATATATATATATATATATGTATTTACATAAATATACATATATATATATATATATATATATACATGTATATACATACATATATACATAGAAATTAAAATATTTCATGATATATAAAATAAACAAAATCATAGAAATATTTCACATACAACAGAAAATAGAATATTATTTCATGGTATACTAAATAGAAAATCCAAAGCAGTATTTCACATACATATAGCTGAAAATAAAATATTTCATAAAATACAAAATAAAATAAAAAAAAAATCAGAGCGATATTTTACACACACAAAAAAAAATTAGATGATATACTAAATAATAAAAAAAATCCTGACAATATTTCACATACAAATAATAACAGGAAATAAAATATTTTTCATGATATTAAAAATACAAAATCATAGCAATATTCCACACACGTAACAACAGAAAATATAACCTTATTTCATAATAAAAAAAAAATCATACCAATATTTCGCAAACCTGCTCTTTCAAGCATCGCCTGACTTAGCATTTTTCAAAAGAACCAAGATTGCAAGCACAGAGAAGGATAGTACACAGTCATTTGTATTGCATTGCATGACACACGACCTCCAAGGCAAGGTTTAAACTAGCCCCTTCGTGTTGCAAGATCGTTACTTATTTCCCTTGCAGTGAATGCAATGCTTTTAGGGATATTGTAAATTTTTCCTTCATGCTTTTAGATAAAACTCTCTCTCTCTCTCTCTCTCTCTCTCTCTCTCTCTCTCTCTTTTCGTTTGTCTTCATGGAATAGTTTGAATGTTATTTTCTCTCTCTCTCTCTCTCTCTCTCTCTCCTCTCTCTCTCTCTCTCTCTTTTCGTTTGTCTTCATGGAATAGTTTGAATGTTATTTTCTCTCTCTCTCTCTCTCTCTCTCTCTCTCTTTTTCTTCGTTAGTCTTAATAGCAGGCTTCCCCCTCTCTCTCTCTCTCTCTCTCTCTCTCTCTCTCTCTCTTTCTTCGTTAATCTTAATGGAAGGCTTCCCCTCTCTCTCTCTCTCTCTCTCTCTCTCTCTCTTCGTTAGTCTTCATGGAAGGCTTCTCTCTCTCTCTCTCTCTCTCTCTCTCTCTCTCTCTCTCATGAACTAGAAGAGGAAATGC
>NC_090726.1:198707095-198719595 GCF_036898095.1 Palaemon carinicauda
AGACTCTAGGGCATTGTCCTGCTTGATAAGGCAATGTCACTGTCCCTTTCCCCTACCATTCACGAGCGGGCCTCTGAACCTTTAGCAAAGGACTAGATTGAAGTTTATATACAGATGGTTGAGACTAAGAACGACGCATAATTCACACAGGGCTCCAACAGGGAAAATAGCCCAGTGAGAAAAGGAAATAAAGCAAAACTAGAAGAGAAATTTGAGAAAAATAATAACATTAAAGTAAATTTTTCATTTACTGACTATAAAAACTTGAAAATAACAAGAAAAAAAAACTTCAAAATAACAAGAGGAAGAGAAATAAGATAGGATAGTGTGTCCGAATGTACCCTCAAGCAAGAGATCGCCAACCCAAGACAGTGGAAGATCATGGTACAGAGGATAAGGCACTACCAAAGACTAATGAACAATGGTTTCATTGTGGAGTGCCCTTCTACAAGGGCTGCTTACCATAGCTAAAGAGTCTCTTCTACCCTTCCCAAGAGGAAAGTAGCCTCAGAACAATTACAGTGCAGTAATTAACTCCTTGAGCGAGGAAGAACTGTTTGGTAATCTTAGTGTTGTCCGGCGTGAGGACAGATGAGAATCTGTAGATAATAGGACAGACTATTCTGTGTATGTGTAGGCTAAAGGAAAATGAGCCATAACCAGAGAGAAGGATCCGATGTAGTACTGTCTGGCCAGTCAAAGGACCCCATAACTCTCTAGCGGTATTACCTCAACAAGCGGCTGGTGCATTGGCTAACCTACTAGAGAGGGATCCAATGTAGTACTATCTGGCCAGTCAAAGACCCCATAACTCTCTAGCGGTAGTACCTCAAACGGGTGGCTGGTCCCCTAGCTAGCATACTAGAGAAGGATCCAATGTAGTACTGTCTGGCCAGTCAAAGGACCTAATAACTCCAGCGGTTGTACCTCAACGGGTGGCTGGTCCCCCTAGCTAACATACTAGAGAAGGATCCAATGTAGTACTGTCTGGCCAATCAAAGGACCCAATAACTCCAGCAGTTGTACCTCAACGGGTGGCTGGTCCCCTAGCTAACATACAAGAGAAGGACCTATGTAGTACTGTCTGGCCAGTCAAAGAACCCAATAACTCCAGCGATTGTATCTCAACGGGTAGCTGGTGACCTGACCCAACCTACTACGAGGCACATTCTGCCTTCCCACAAAAATAGCACCCAGAGTTCATTTCCAATCGAGACAATTGAGTCAGCCCCCTTAGAACCTTGTTATCCCTCGAGATAAGAACTGTAAAATCGAGTTATCTCTCTGGAGCAGTTTCTTATCAGCCGAGGAATTGGAGTTGGGGAAGTTTTGATGAAGGAGAGAAGGACATTGGTGCCCTTTTTCCGCGGAGCGTTAAGGAGGTGTATGCGGATGTTACGTTTCGATGGGCGAAATAGTATTTTATGGGTGTGCGCAAATTTATTGTAAAGGTTAGTACAATTTACTTTATATATACATATATATACATATATATGCATATATATATGTGTATATATAAATATATATACATATATATATACATATGTACATACATATATATTTTGATATAAATTATATACATACATATATATGTATATATATATATATATATATGTATATAGATGTATATATATACACATTTTCATATATATATATATATAAATATATATATATATATATATATATATATGAATATATATATGAATATATATGTATGTGTATATATATATATATATAGAGAGAGAGAGAGAGAGAGAGAGAGAGAGAGAGAGAGAGAATAACAATAACGAATGCAGGGGTTTCTTGTCCACTTCAGGACAAAGGCCTCAGACATGTCCTTATTCATGTCTGGGGCTTGGCCAGTTATCATCATCACGCTGACCAGTGGTGGGACATTTTCGGCTGATCGGTCACAGCAAACCAACCTAGTATGGAGGGTTCAGACTAATACAGCTTTGAGGATTATGGCATTACTCAAAACTTTTTCACCACGTTAAGGTATCCCCACTTAGGGATATATATATATATATACATATATATATATATATATATATAAACTGAATATGCCTTTGTATATGTATGTGATATATATACATACATGAATGTATATATATATATATATATATATATACATATATATATATTCATATATATATATTATATATATTATATAATTATATATATAAATATATATATATATATAAACTGAATATGCCTTTGTATATGAATAGTGATGTGTATATATATATATATATATATACATAAATATATATATAATATATATATATATATATATATATCATCTGCATATCATGAATTTATTAATAATTTATAAATAAACACCCAAAATTCTTTTATAAATCTCCAATCATATTAATAATCAATTCTCAGACTGATCATGAAGTTAAACATAGTAGAGGATGAACACATCTGATTTGCATAATAAATTGTTAAAGAAAAATACTTTTGTAGTCTAGAAGGTTTAATCCAGCTGTGACTAGGCTGTGGAATGACATTTTGTAATTTTTTTTTTTCTGTTTAACTGGTTGATATAAGTTTCGATTTATAGTACTCAAAAGCAAATTAGAACGAAAGAATGTAATTATTATTATCATCATCATTATCATTATCCTTATCCTTATTATTTTCATTATTATCATCATTAATTATTAAATAATAATTATCAATTACTAATTATTAAATATTATTATTATTATTAATCATTAATTATTAATTATTTATAATTACTTATTAATAATTAATAATTAATAATTAATTATCATTATTATTATTATTATTATTAATATCAATTATTATTATTATTATTATTATCATCATTGCAAAAGCTACAACTACGGTTGGAAAAGCAGAAAGCTACAAGCCCAAGGACTCCAACATGGAAAGACAGCACAGTGAGGAAAGGAAATAAGGGAATAGCAAATAAAACGCATACAATCAATGAATAAACAACTCTCTCTCTCTCTCTTCTCTCTCCTCTCTCTCTCTCTCTCAGTATTGAAAATCGTATGCCCGTCTCCTTAGGCATTAGTAATGCCATTTCTTATCATAAATACAACTCACCACACACACTCTCTCTCTCTCTCTCTCTCTCTCTCTCTCTCTCTCGTTATTCTAACGTAAGCCCTTCTCTAAAGGCATTAGTCATGCTATTTCTTTTTATAGATCAAACTCTCTCTCTCTCTCTCTCTCTCTCTCTCTCTCTCTCGGTATTCTAACGTATGCCCTTCTCTAAAGGCATTAGTTATGCTATTTCTTTTTATAGATCAAACTCACCATTCGCTCTCGCTCTCTCTCTCTCTCTCTCTCTCTCTCTCTCTCTCTCTCGTTATTCTAACGTAAGCCCTTCTCTAAAGGCATTAGTCATGCTATTTCTTTTTATAGATCAAACTCACCATTCTCTCTCTCTCTCTCTCTCTCTCTCTCTCTCTCTCAGTATTCAAATCGTAAGCCCGTCTCCATAGGCATTGGTTATGCCATTTCTTATCATAAATACAACTCACCATTCTCTCTCTCTCTCTCTCTCTCTCTCTCTCTCTCTACTCAGAGCCCAATTTATCTATATCTGGCTATAAAATGTTTTACAGCTCGGCTTAGATGACCCAATAAAGGTGAAGGCGAATGGTCCCTTTCCTTCCAGCATAGGGTCAAAGTTTCCAACGATCAGAGTCTTCTGGAGGAAAGGGAATTGCCTCGTTGTTTATAGTTTAATGTCTTCTGTGGCATCTTGGCTGGCGTATGTACTTCCCTGGTGTATTCTGTTAGAGTTCTCTTGATTGAGGGTACACTTAGGCAGTCAAATTCTATCTTATTTTTCTTCCTTTTTTTTTTTGTTAAAGGTTTTTTTATAGTTTATATAGTGAATATTTATTTCATTGTTGTTACTAATCTTAAAATATTTTATTTTTCATTGTTTCCTTTCCTCACTGGGCTATTTTCCCTGTTGGAGCCCCTGGGCTTATAGCATCCTGCTTTTCCAACTAATGTTGTAGGTTAGCAAATAATAATAATAATAATAATAATAATAATAATAATAATATTGTTATTTGTTTGGAAATATTTATCTTATTGTTGTTATTGTTCTTAAAAATATTCTATTTTGCCTTGTTTCCTATCCTCACTGGGCTATTTTCCCCAGTTGGAGCCCCTGGGCTTATAGCATCCTGCTTTTACAACTAGGGTTGCAGCTTAGCAATAATAATAATAATAATAATAATATTGCTATTTGTCCATTTTCTCCATTGACACTTCAACAGTATGTATTTCAAGAGCAATGAGAGATACATACTTATAATTAGTAAATATTCAGGAAGTTGCTAGGACCTTTAAAGGTTTAAAGGTCACTCATGAATTGCAGACGCAAGAGACAGTGACTACGCCCTAGCAGGAGAAAACCCTTGAGACTGACCATATATACATATGATCCGAGCCCAAGACCCTCTCTATCCAAGCTTAGGACCAGGGAGGGTCAGGCAATGGCTGCTGATAACTCAGCAGGTAAACTTACAGGCTATTCCAAAGCTCCCAACCTCAGCTAAGAAGGATGCTGAGGTTGCAGATACTTAAAGAAATTATCGAGCTTGAGCGGGTCTCGAACCCTAGTCCAACAGATCAATGCACAAATCTACTTTTGCTGATATGCACTCGAAACTTTCAAAATGATGGCAAGTAAAATTTTCCAATTAGTTGCATCTTCTCAGATACAAATTCATCACTACTGAAGTCATTATTATTATTATTATTATTATTATTATTATTATTATTATTATTATTATTATTATTATTATTATTATTATTATTACTATTATTATTATTATTATTATTATTAATATCAATATTACTATTAATATTATTATTATTATTAATATCATTTTTATTATTATTATTATTATTATTATTATTATTATTATTATTATCCAACCTAAAACCCTAGTTGGAAAAGCAAGATGCTGTAAGCCCAGGGGCTCCAACAGGGAAAAATAGCCCAGTGAGGAAAAGGAAATAAGGAAATAAATAAATGAAGAGAACAAATTAACAATAAATCATTCTAAAAAAAAGTAACAACGTCAAAACAGACATGTCATATATAAACTATTAACAACATAAAAAACAAATATGTCATAAATAAACTATAAAAAGACTCGTGTTGTTCTGGTTATGGACAAGGTAATTTCCATAACTAAATAAATATTGAATTCATGTTTTTAATCTTGCAATTTCGTATCAGTTACTCAGAAATTAACCTATCTCTGACTTGATAGTCGTAGGATCTGTATTTTTATTCCAACAACGTTCCCATTGACAGTTTTCTGTTGCTTGAAATTCTTCTTTTCCATCTCCCGATGTCGTATTAGTAATTAAAAAATCAATTTATCCTTGACTTCATAGTCGTAGGATCTGTATTTTTATTCCAACAACATTTCCATTGACAGTTTTATGTTGCTATTTAATCATATTGTTGGCTCCTATTTTTGGCATCTATAAATACTCCACATACATACACACACACAACATGACACGACTTCCTTGGCACATACAAGACACGAGGTCTACACGACGTCATGAGTAGACATGTGTCGTTTTCTTTATAGCATTATTTATCTATAAAAAATATCCATTGCGTTTTGTGTAAAATGTTCACTACAACTGGTTTAACATAACTATTCGATTCAAATTATGAACCACTGGGATGTGTTCAAGGGTAAAAGAGAGAATTTAGCTATGGTAAACAGCTCTAGGAACAGAAAAACTAAAAATTAAGCCATTGTTCTCTATTGTTGGGTAGTGCCATAGCCTCTCTACCATGGTCTTTCCACTGTCTTAGGTTAGAGCCCTCTTGCTTGAGGATACACTTGGGCACTCTATTCTATCTCTTTTCTTATTTCCTTTCCTCACTGGGATATTTTCCCTGTTGGAGCCCTTGAGCTTATAGTGTCCTGCATTTTCAAATAGGGTTGTAGCCTACCTACCTCCCACCAACAACAACAACAACAACAACAATAATAATAACATTAATAATAATAACAATAATAATAATAAATAATAATAATAATAAATAACAATAATAAATAAATAACAATAAATAAATAATAATAAAATAATAATAATAATAATAATAATAATAATAATAATAATAATAATAATAATAATTGGCGGTTTTGAGAATTTAAGGTACTGATTTCAATGCAGTTTTATCAAAGCCTTTGGTCAATGACTGACCAAAATATCAATATATGAATTGTCTCCTAAGAAAATATATTGCTCAAAAGTAAGCACAAAGCTTAAATGAAAAGGTGAACTCAATGTTTAAATACATTTCATAAAATGGGTAATTCGTTTGATAATGAGTAAGCCATTACATTATGTAATTATCAAGTAAAATCACCGAAGATGTATTATTATTAATATTATTATTATTATTATTATTATTATTATTAATTATTATTATTATTAATCATTATTAATCATAATTATTGATTATTATTATTCATTATTTATTAATCATTATTTATTATTTATCATTATTTATTATTATTATTATTATTATTATTATTACTTGCTAAGCTACAACCCTAGTTGGAACAGCAGGATGCTATAAGCCTAGGGGTTTCAACAGAGAAAGTAGCCCAGTGAGGAAAGGAGAAAAGAAAAATCAAATATTTTAGGAACAGTAACAATATTAAAACAAATATTTCCTATATTATCATTATTATTATTATTATTATTATTATTATTATTATTATTATTATTATTACTATCCATGCTACAACCCTAGTTGGAAAAGCAAGATGCTATAAGCCCAAGGGCCCCAATAGGGAAAAATAGCCCAGTGAGGAATGGAAATAAATAAATGAAGAGAACAAATTAACAATAAATCATTCTAAAAAAAGGCAACAACGTCAAAAACAGATATGTCATATATAACTATTAACAACGTCAAAAACAAATATGTCATATAAAAACTATAAAAAGACTCATGTCAGCCTGGTCAACAAAAAAACATTTGCTCCAACTTTGAACTATTGAAGTTCTACTGATTTAACTACCCAATTAGGAAGATCATTCCACAACTTGGTAATAGCTGGAATAAAACTTCTGGAGTACTGCATAGTATTGAGCCTCAGGATGGAGAAGGCCTGGCTATTAGAATTAACTGCTTGCCTAGTATTACGAACAGGATAGAATTGTCCAGGGAGATCTGAATGTAAAGGATGGTCAGAGTTATGAAAAATCTTATGCAACATGCATAATGAACTAATTGAACGACGGTGCCAGAGATTAATATCTAGATCAGGAATAAGAAATTTAATAGACCGTAAGTTTCTGTCCAACAAATTAAGATGAGAATCAGCAGCTGAACACCAGACAGGAGAACAATACTCAAAACAAGGTAGAATGAAGGAATTCAAACACTTCTTCAGGATAGATTGATCACCAAAAATCTTAAAAGACTTTCTCAATAGTCCAATTTTTTGTGCAATTGAAGAAGACACAGACCTTAAATGTTTCTCAAAAGTAAATTTGCTGTCGAGAATCACACCTAAAATTTTGAAAGAGTCATACAAATTTAAAGAAACATTATCAATACTGAGATCCGGATGTTGAGGAGCCACCGTCCTTGACCTACTTACAATCATACTTTGAGTTTTGTTAGGATTCAACTTCATACCCCATAATTTGCACCATACACTAATCTTAGCTAAATCTCTATTAAGGGATTCACCAACCCCAGATCTACATTCAGGGGATGGAATTGATGCAAAGAGGGTAGCATCATCTGCATATGCAACAAGCTTGTTTTCTAGGCCAAACCACATGTCATGTGTATATAGTATGAAAAGTAATGGGCCAAGAACACTACCCTGTGGAACACCGGATATCACATTCCTATACTCACTATGGTGCCCGTCAACAACAACTCTTTGAGATCTATTACTTAAAAAATTAATAATAACGCTAAGAAACGACCCACCCACTCCCAACTGTTTCAGTTTGAAAACAAGGGGCCTCATGATTTACACGGTCAAAGGCAGCACTAAAATCAAGGCCAATCATGCGCACTTCCTGACCACAATCAAGGGGACTTCTGTACAGCATTGGAGATTGTAAGAAGGGCATCACATGTTCCAAGGCCTTTACGAAAACCAAATTGCAAACTAGGGAGTAGATGATTACCTTCAGCAAACCTATCAAGACGTTTTGCCAGAAGACGTTCAAAAACTTTAGATAATATGGGAGTTATGAAAATTGGGCGGTAATCAGTGAGACTTGAGCTACCACAAACACATTTACATAGAGGAGTAACATTACCAATTCTCCAACAAGTGCTAAAAGCCCCTCTTCTTGCTAACTTGCGCAAAATAACAGATAACTTTGGAGCTAAGAAATCTGCTGTCTTTATAAAAAACAAAGGAAAAATACCATTTTGGGTCTACACCACCATAAGCATCAAGGTCCATCAACAGAGCTTTAATCTCACGAGATCGAAAAGCTAAACTAGTTAGTTTAGCCTCAGGAAAACAGGAATGAGGAAGTTCAAGTTTATCATTACTCTGTTTACTGTCAAAAACATCAGCCAAAAGGGTTGCCTTTTCCTTTGGACAGTGAGTGACTGAGTCATCAGGTTTAAGTAAAGGAGGAACTGTTCCATCTACACCAAAGAGTGCAGATTTAAGGGTAGACCACCATTTATGTTCCTGAATTGTACCAGAAAGGGTTTCTTTTATGGTTAAATTGTACTCCATTTCAGTTGAGGCATAAACTCTCTGAGCAAAAGCTCGAAGCTGAGTGTAGTTGTTCCAGGTCAAATCTGATCTGTTACCCCTTCCAAAGGAGATAGGCTTCCTGCTTCTCCAAATAAGCACGTCTACAATCATCATTGAACCACGGTTTGTCTTTCACTCGGTACCTTAGCACACGAGAAGGGATACGCCTATCGATTATGTTGACTAGATTCTCATTCAAAGGGACAACAGGATCTACACTATTATATAATTGTGACCAATTCAAGCACAAAAGATCATGCAAAATCCCATTCCAGTCTGCTTGGGATTTCATATAAATTTTACTAGAATATGATATATCAGGGACAGGCTGCTCAGTCTTCACTAATAATGAAATCAAGGCATGATCAGATGTCCCGACTGGAGAACCAACCTTACTAGTTATAACGCCAGGGGAGTCAGTGTATACGAGGTCCAAGCAATTACCAGACCTGTGAGTAGCTTCATTTATGATTTGCTCACAGCCTGATTCAGAGGCAAAGTCTAAAGCTCTTAAGCCATGGCGATCGGTAGGAGAGATAGAACTTAACCACTCCCTATGGTGAGCATTAAAATCACCAACAAAGACAAAAGAAGCCTTTCTATCATCTTGTATCTTAGCCATAATGGTAAGAAGACAATCGAAGATAGAATCATCCATGTCTGGATTCCGGTAGATCGAACACAAATAAAAGTTGTTATGCCTGCCACAAACTTTTATTACCTGAATCTCATGACATCCACATTGATAGCAGGACTTATGAGAAGCAGGGTACTCGGTCCTAATATACACCGCCATTCCCCTGGCCCTAGGGATGGCATCACGTTTCAACATTATTGGCTTTATATAAACTATAAAAGCTTTAACAAAATCAGGGAAAGAGAAAAAAGATAGAATAGTGTGCCAGAGTGTACCCTCAAGCAAGAGATCTTTAACCCAAGACAGTGGAAGGCCATGGTACAGAGGCTATGGCAATACCCAAGACTAGAAAACAATGGTTTGATTTTGGAGTGTTCTCCTAGAAGAGCTGCTTACCATAGCTAAAGAGTTTCTTTTACCCATACCTGGAAGAAAGTGGCCACTGAACAATTACAGTGCAGTAGTTAACCCCTTGAATGAAGAAGAAATGTTTGCTAATCTCAATGTTGTCAGGTGTTTGAGGACAGTGGAGAATATGTAATAAATAGGCCAGACTATTCAGTGTGTATGTGTAGGCAAGGCGAAAATGAAACGTAACCAGAGAGAAGGATCTAATGTAGTACTGTCTGGCCAGTCAAAAGGCCTCATAACTCTCTAGCGGTAGTATCTCAACGGATGGCTGGTGCCCATGCCAACCTACTATGTACATGATAGCTTCCCCAGTACTGTACAACCTATGTGATAACCTATAGGTCTATAGTCATCAGCAGCCATTGCCTGGCCCTCTTTGGTCCTAGCTTGGGTGGAACCGGGGCTTGGGCACTGATCATATGTATATATGGTCAGTCTCTAGGGCATTGTCCTGCTTGATAGGACAATGTCACTATCCCTTACCCCTGCCATTCATGAGCGCGCCTTTAAACCTTTAAACCGTTCACCGGGTTGTTGTAGCAAATTTAAACTTCCCTGCCTAGTGATCTGATGGACTGGGGTTCGAGACTAGCTTAAGCTGGGTGGCTTCGTGTTGTGTCCCCAACCTCGCCATCTTATCAGCTGCCATTGCCTGGCCCTCCCTGGTTCTAGCTTAGGAGGAGAGGGGATTTGAGCGCAGGTCATATGTATATAGGGCCAGTCTCAAGGACATTGTCAGTCCCTTGTATAATTTAAATATTGATTTAAAATTACCGCTAATGGATTTACTAAAAGATTAACTCCTCCTTCCTTATCTGAACATTTATACTAATATTAAAGGAAACTTAGTATAAAAAAATTTGATACACGGTAAATGACTTATAAATTTAAACGAAAATAAATTCCTTATGACACCCCTCTTTATTCTATCTTACAACAATTTAAAAACATCTCACAAATTAACTAATTTGAAGATAGAAGAGTTTAGGCTCTTCTTACGCATTAACTAATTCCGTTTTCTTTTACTTGCGGGAGAAGAGAACGTTAAAGAAAACGTTTTCGTAACTCCAACTTAAGTATAAAAAGAAGAGAGAGAGAGAGAGAGAGAGAGAGAGAGAGAGAGAGAAAGAGAGAGAGGAGAGAGAGAGAAAGAGAGAGAGAGAGATTTTGGGTTTTCTGGCATCCTGACATCGAAGGTCATTGACGCCGATATCATACGTTTTAATAAATTATAAAAGGAATTTTAATTTAAAACCGTTAAAACAAACAGGTCAGCAGAAAAGTGTAAATGGCAATTAAAAAAAATAGTTATATAAAAATAGGGAATCAAATTATTTCATAACATGCATAACCGAACAAAGCACTGGTGTTTCAAAGAATATTCTAAATAAAAAAACTCGAGAAATAATAGGCAAAAATGTATTAAATAAAAATAACCAGAAAAAAATAAAGGACTTAATTATAAATAAATATTAATAACTAAAATAATCAAGAAATAACTATAAGCAAAGTATTTAAATATATATATATATATATATATATATATATATATATATATATATATATATAAAACCTCGGAAACAACGTTTGAACTCATTTAAATGAATGGAGAGGTCATGCCTGAAAGACGGAAATAGAACGATAAAAACAGGACAATTCAAAACCTTCCATGCATAAGAAAGCTATCTGTCACCAATACTTACATTGCCATGTACGTTATTCTTCATTCAAGTCACGGTCTCCTTCATCATAGATGTGGACAAGCAACGGATCAGTGGCGGCCCTGGTTATCCAACAAGTTTATGGCAGTGCCATGGACTTGTCAGTGTCATTGACATGTCGAGTGCCATGGACTTGTCAGTGTCATTGACATGTCGAGTGCCATGGACTTGTCGAGTGCCATGGACTTGTCGAGTGCCATGGACTTGTCGAGTGCCATGGACTTGTCGAGTGCCATGGACTTGTCGAGTGCCATGGACTTGTCGAGTCCATGGCACTCGACAAGTCCATGGCACTCGACAAGTCCATGGCACTCGACAAGTCCATGGCGCTCGAAAAGTCCATGGCACTTGTCGAGTGCCATGGACTTTTCGAGCGCCATGGACTTGTCGAGTGCCATGGACTTGTCGAGTGTCATTGACTTGTCGAGTGCCATGGACTTGTCGAGTGCCATGGACTTGTCGAGTGCCATGGACTTCTCGAGTGCCATGGACTTGTCAGTGTCATTGACATGTCGAGTGCCATGGACTTGTCGAGTGCCATGGACTTGTCGAGTGCCATGGACTTGTCGAGTGCCATGGACTTCTCGAGTGCCATGGACTTGTCGAGTGTCATGGACTTGTCGAGTGTCATGGACTTGTCGAGTGCCATGGACTTGTCGAGTGTCATGGACTTGTCAAGTGTCATGGACTTGTCAGTGTCATGGACTTGTCAGTGTCATGGACTTGTCGAGTGTCATGGACTTGTCGAGTGCCATGGACTTGTCGAGTGTCATGGACTTGTCGAGTGTCATGTTCTTGTTGAGTGTCATGGACTTGTCGAGTGCCATGGACTTGTCGAGTGCCATGGACTTGTCGAGTGCCATGGACTTGTCGAGTGTCATTGATTTGTCGAGGGCTTTGGACTTGTCGAGTGTCATTGACTTGTCAAGTGTCATGGACTTGTCGAGG